>NC_085989.1:57597021-57884521 GCF_030014385.1 Trichomycterus rosablanca
AGATAGATAGATAGATAGATTGATAGATAGATTGATAGATAGATAGATTGATAGATAGATGATAGATTGATAGATAGATAGATTGATAGATAGATTGATAGATTGATAGATTGATAGATAGATGATAGATTGATAGATAGATAGATTGATAGATAGATTGATAGATTGATAGATAGATAGATAGATAGATAGATAGATAGATAGATAGATAGATAGATAGATAGATTGATAGATAGATAGATTGATAGATAGATAGATTGATAGATAGATGATAGATTGATAGATTGATAGATTGATAGATAGATAGATAGATAGATAGATAGATAGATAGATAGATAGATAGATAGATTGATAGATAGATAGATAGATAGATAGATTGATAGATAGATAGATTGATAGATAGATTGATAGATTGATAGATAGATAGATTGATAGATAGATGATAGATTGATAGATAGATAGATTGATAGATAGATTGATAGATTGATAGATAGATAGATTGATAGATAGATTGATAGATTGATAGATAGATAGATTGATAGATAGATGATAGATAGATAGATAGATAGATAGATAGATAGATAGATAGATAGATGGATGGATGGATGGATGGATGGATGGATGGATGGATGGATAGATAGATAGATAGATAGATAGATAGATAGATAGATAGATAGATAGATAGATAGATAGATAGATAGATAGATTGATAGATAGATAGATTGATAGATAGATGATAGATTGATAGATAGATAGATTGATAGATAGATTGATAGATTGATAGATAGATAGATAGATAGATAGATAGATAGATAGATAGATAGATAGATTGATAGATAGATAGATTGATAGATAGATTGATAGATAGATTGATAGATTGATAGATAGATAGATTGATAGATAGATGATAGATTGATAGATAGATAGATTGATAGATAGATTGATAGATTGATAGATAGATAGATTGATAGATAGATTGATAGATTGATAGATAGATAGATTGATAGATAGATGATAGATAGATAGATAGATAGATAGATAGATAGATAGATAGATAGATAGATAGATAGATAGATAGATGGATAGATAGATAGATAGATAGATAGATAGATAGATGGATGGATGGATGGATGGATGGATGGATGGATGGATAGATAGATAGATAGATTAGATAGATTAGATAGATAGATAGATAGATAGATAGATAGATAGATAGATAGATAGATAGATAGACACTCCTCAGTCTCCGCTCTAATTCATCCCAAAGGTGTTCTATCAGTCAAGTTCTAGTCAAGTTCTTCCACACCAAACTGGCTCATCCACGTCTTTATGGAGCTTGTGCTTTGTGCACTGGTGCGCAGTCGTGTTGGAACAGGAAGGGGCCATCCCCAAACTGTTCCCACAAAGTCGGGAGCATGAAATTGTCCAGAATCTCTTGGTGTGCTGAAGCATTAAGAGTTCCTTTCACTGGAACTGAGGGGCCGAGCCCGACTCCTGAAAAACACCCCCACACCATAATCCCCCTCCACCACACTTTACACTCGGCACAATGCGGTCAGACAAGTACCGTTCTCCTGGTAACCACCAAACCCAGACTCGTCCATCAGATCTCCAGAGAACACGTCTCCACTGCTCTAGAGTCCAGTGGCGGCGTGCTTTACACCACTTTGCATTGCGCTTGGTGATGTAAGGCTTGGATGCAGCTGCTCGACCATGGAAACCCATTCCATGAAGCTCTACACTCTGTTCCTGAGCTGATCTGAAGGCCACATGAAGTTTGGAGGTCTGTAGTGATGGACTCTGCAGAAAGTTGGTGACCTCTGCGCACTATGTTCCTCAGTATCCGCTGCCCCGCCCTGTCATTTTACGTGGTAACACTTGGTGGCTGAGTCGCTGTCGTTCCCAATCGCTTCCACTTTGTTATAACAGCACTGACAGTCGACTGTGGAATATTTAGTAGTGAGGAAATTTCACCACTGGACTTGTTGTACAGGTGGCATCACGGTACCATGCTGGAATTCACCGAGCTCCTGAGAGCGACCCGTTCTTTCACTAATGTGTGTAGAAGCAGTCTGCATGCCGAGGTGCTCGGCTTTATACACCTGTGGCCATGGAAGTGATTGGAACACCTGAATTCACTGATCTGGATGGGTGAGTGAATACTTTTGGCAATATAGTGTACATGGTATCATATTGTGTATTATTACTTTAATTTAATGAATTGCATTTCACTCTCAACCCTAAATATTAATCTAAACTGTAAAAATTGCACCGACTAGTCCAGCAGGTGGCGAGAAAACATCTTAACGTTGTAGATCAACCAAATCAGTTCAAACAAGAAGACAACGACGACGAAGCTGCAGCTGATGTGTTTGTGCTGAAGTGAATCATCTGTGAGTACAACATCGAGTGATTCATTTATTACACTTTAATGTTTAACTACATTTTGTTAGTTCATAATACATTATCTACAGGTGCTATAACTCTGTTCTTATTTAGACACACAGAACTGTTAGCTGCTCCGCTGTTAGCATCACACATGATTCAGTACTGATGAACCGATTCATTTGAATCGATTCAGCGAAATGAATCAGTTGCTCGGAACTTATTCAGAATTCCTTCATTATTAATTGTACGGTTTTATAGAAACAGAACACGTTATTTTAGTTTTATTAACAGCTTGTTTAGTAAGAAATAAGGTGTGAATGTGTTTCTAAGACCAGTATACACTGATTAGGCATAACATTAAAACCACCTCCTTGTTTTTACACTCACTGTCCATGTTATCAGCTCCACTTACCACATAGAAGCACTTTGTAGTTCTACAATTACTGACTGTAGTCCATCTGTTTCTCTACATGCTTTGTTACCCCCTTTCACCCTGTTCCTCAATGGTCAGGACCACCACAGAGCAGGTATTATTTAGGTGGTGGATCATTCTCAGCACTGCAGTGACACTGACATGGTGGTGGTGTGTTAGTGTGTGTTGTGCTGGAGTTTTTAAATACAGTGTCCACTCACTGTCCACTCTATTAGACACTCCTACCTAGTCGGTCCACCTTGTAGATGTAAAGTCAGAGATGATCGCTCATCTATTGCTGCTGTTTGAGTCGCTCATCTTCTAGACCTTCATCAGTGGCCTTCATCTGCACTTTGTGCTGTTGCACTGTGTGTAAATGTGTAAATATGTAGAGTGGATTTATTATGTTGTTTCTGTATCACTTAAATTTCCTCCTAAGGAGAAATAACGTATATCTATTTATCTATTAGATATTTAACGATGCAGTCAGCAGAAGAGGGAGACCTCGCCCCTGTGGATCTAGAAGTTGAAGGATTGGAGAACAAAATAAAAAAGGAAGAGGATGAAGATGGACGTTACTACTGTAAGTAAACATGGAGCAATACGCCACTTTTCCATCTGACAGTGTGGTACAGTACAGTGTGGTACAGTACAGTGTGGTACAGTACAGTGTGGTACAGTACAGTGTGGTACAGTGTGGTACAGTACAGTGTGGTACAGTACAGTGAGGTACAGTACAGTATGGTACAGTACAGTATGGTACAGTACAGTATGGTACAGTACAGTGTGGTACAGCACAGTATGGTACAGTACAGTGTGGTACAGTACAGTGAGGTACAGTACAGTATGGTACAGTACAGTATGGTACAGTGTGGTACAGTACAGTGTGGTACAGTACAGTATGGTACAGTACAGTGAGGTACAGTGTGGTACAGTACAGTGAGGTACAGTACAGTATGGAATTATCTTCAATTAAATACCGATAAAACTGAGCTTCTGTATATTGGCTCGAAAGCTGCACTTTCCTCTTTCTCTTGCCCTGTTCTTCTCATTGGGAACACCTCTGTTTTTCCTGCTGCTACTGCACGGAACCTTGGTGTGACAGTCGACCCTCTCCTAACTTTTCAGCCCTACATCCGCTCCATCACAAAGTCTGCTTACTTCCATCTACGTAACATTTCTCGTCTTCGCCCCATGATTTCACCTCAGACAGCTGAGCTTTTGGTCCATGCTTTTGTTACTTCTCGGCTGGACTATTGCAACTCACTGCTCTATGGTCTTCCTAACAAGTCGATACGCCCTCTACAGCTTATTCAAAATGCTGCGGCCAGGATCCTCACATCCACTCGAAAACACGACCATATCACCCCGGTTTTGGAGCAATTGCATTGGCTCCCTGTGCATAAACGCCTCCAATTTAAAATACTACTCCTTACTTTTAAAGCCCTTCATGGACTTGCCCCGGTCTACCTCTCCCATCTGCTGACACCTTATATACCCAGTCGCTCACTCAGGTCCTCCGATGCTGGCCTGCTGGCCACACCTAGATTTAGGCTGTCAACCTTGGGTGGCAGATCATTTAGTGTGGCTGCCCCCACTCTGTGGAACGCTCTCCCTTCTTCTCTTCGCTCTGTCTCTTCACTTCCACAATTTAAATCTCTGTTAAAAACCCATCTCTTCAATTAACTATGCTCTCTTTTTGTACCTCACTGAACTGTTTATTGTTTGATGTAAAGCGACCTTGGGTATCTTGAAAGGCGCTATATAAATTGAAAGTATTATTATTATTATTATTATTACAGTGAGGTACAGTACAGTATGGTACTGTACAGTATGGTACAGTACAGTGAGGTACAGTACAGTATGGTACAGTACAGTATGGTACAGTACAGTGAGGTACAGTACAGTATGGTACAGTACAGTGAGGTACAGTACAGTATGGTACAGTACAGTGTGGTACAGTACAGTGAGGTACAGTATGGTACAGTACAGTGTGGTACAGTACAGTGAGGTACAGTATGGTACAGTACAGTGTGGTACAGTACAGTGTGGTACAGTACAGTGAGGTACAGTACAGTATGGTACAGTACAGTGAGGTATAGTACAGTGTGGTAGAGTACATTATGGTACAGTACAGTATGGTACAGTACAGTGTGGTACAGTACAGTGAGGTACAGTACAGTATGGTACAGTACAGTGAGGTACAGTACAGTATGGTACAGTACAGTATGGTACAGTACAGTGTGGTACAATATAGTGTGGTAGAGTACAGTGAGGTACAGTACAGTATGGTACAGTACAGTGAGGTACAGTACAGTGTGGTACAATATAGTGTGGTAGAGTACAGTGTGGTAGAGTACAGTATGGTACAGTACAGTGTGGTACAGTACAGTGTGGTACAGTACAGTGAGGTACAGTACAGTATGGTGCATTACAGTGAGGTACAGTGAGGTACAGTACAGTGAGGTACAGTACAGTATGGTGCAGTACAGTGAGGTACAGTACAGTGAGGTACAGTACAGTGTGGTGCAGTGAGGTACAGTACAGTGAGGTACAGTGTGGTACAGTACAGTGTGGTACAGTACAGTATGGTACAGTACAGTGAGGTACAGTATGGTACAGTACAGTGAGGTACAGTACAGTGTGGTGCAGTGAGGTACAGTACAGTGAGGTACAGTACAGTGTGGTACAGTACAGTATGGTGCAGTACAGTGAGGTACAGTATGGTACAGTACAGTGAGGTACAGTACAGTATGGTGCAGTACAGTGAGGTACAGTACAGTATGGTGCAGTACAGTGAGGTACAGTACAGTGTGGTACAGTGAGGTACAGTACAGTGAGGTACAGTGTGGTACAGTACAGTGTGGTACAGTACAGTATGGTACAGTACAGTATGGTGCAGTACAGTGAGGTACAGTACAGTGTGGTACAGTGAGGTACAGTACAGTGAGGTACAGTGTGGTACAGTACAGTATGGTGCAGTACAGTGAGGTACAGTATGGTACAGTACAGTGAGGTACAGTACAGTGAGGTACAGTACAGTATGGTACAGTACAGTGTGGTACAGTGAGGTACAGTACAGTGTGGTACAGTACAGTGAGGTACAGTGTGGTACAATACAGTGTGGTACAGTACAGTGAGGTACAGTATGGTACAATACAGTGTGGTACAGTACAGTGAGGTACAGTGAGGTACAGTACAGTGTGGTACAGTACAGTGAGGTACAGTGTGGTACAGTACAGTATGGTACAGTACAGTATGGTACAGTACAGTATGGTACAGTACAGTATGGTACAGTATGGTGCAGTACAGTATGGTACAGTACAGTGTGGTACAGTGAGGTACAGTACAGTGTGGTACAGTACAGTGAGGTACAGTGTGGTACAGTACAGTGTGGTACAGTACAGTGAGGTACAGTATGGTACAATACAGTGTGGTACAGTACAGTGAGGTACAGTGAGGTACAGTACAGTGTGGTACAGTACAGTATGGTACAGTACAGTGAGGTACAGTGTGGTACAGTACAGTATGGTACAGTATAGTGTGGTACAGTACAGTGTGGTACAGTACAGTGAGGTACAGTATGGTACAGTACAGTATGGTGCAGTACAGTATGGTACAGTACAGTGTGGGTAGTACTGGATCATAAATCAGTAGAAATAATATTGATGTAATTTCAGTCGAAGGAACCTCAGTCACTGTGGAACACGTCACCTCTGAGGAACATCTCACCCCAGAGGACCAACAGAATGAAGGTTTCCAGGTGAAGACTGTAAAAAAGGAGGAAGATGAAGATGAACTCAGTAAGACGTTTCTATATTGTGAATAAAATAACATCTATTATTTAATAAGGATTTCAATTTAGGTTCAGTAATATTAACTGTATCACTGCTACCACTAATAATAATAATCGTCATGACTGTTCAGATGTTATTGCCCATTGTCAGTATGATTTAAGCACTGGTGTGTCTGCAGAATTGCCCTTGAAAATCTGCAAGTTAGCATGAATCAGTTTAGATGGACCATTCACCTTCACTTTGTAGCTGCCGATGCTCATATCGTCTTCAGGCTGCGTTCAGATGAGAATTGTTTTCTGCTTTGCCTACCATGAGGCTGGGCACAAATTCCTGCTTTGCTCAGCGCTTCAGTGCAGTGAAACATCAACCATGTGTAAAATAACCATCAAATTCACTCCATACAGGTTTGGCTTGGTCAGTTTTCCCTCTCAGTTTTCTTTTACGGTCAATCATGAAATGTAAATGTTAACTACCAGATCAGTTAGAACAAGGGATGTAACGGTACACTCTACATTTGCATTTTCGGCACTTAATAGAGGCCTTTATCCAAAGCGACTTACAGTATACAGTCTGGGGGTGGCCAGGTGGCGCAGCGGGATATTCCACTAGCACACCAGCACAGAGTTTCTGAACTCCTCGGTTTTGCCACCGGCCGGCTGGGCGCCGTCTTGCTGGCGTAATTGGAAGTGCCTGCAGCAGATACTAATTTGCCACCGTATCTGCAGGGTGGGGGCCGGACTATGTGTGGGTGGGTGGGTCTTCATACGCTGTGTAAGGACCCTGATTGGTGGAAGAGACGCCTGTGCAGAATGCAGGCGCGAGAAGAGGCGGCTGTACACGTGTCGGAAGAGGCGAGTACAGCGGCGTGCTCTCCTCGGATGCAATCTGGTATCTCTCAGCAGCGGAAGACAAAATTGAGTCGCTAAATCAGGAGGAAAATGCATTAAAAAAAATAAATAAATACAGTATACAGTCTGAGCAATTGAGGGTTAAGGGCCTTGCTCAAGGGCCAAACAGCAGTAACCTGGCAGTGGTGAGGCTTGCAAACAGTGACCTTTTCATTACTAGTCCAGCACCTTAACCACTAGGCTACACTCTACCAGTGATACGATTCACGATACGATTTTTTCCCGATTTTGATAAGACATTATGAAGTTTCCTTTTATTATTTCTCTTTAATAAATCCTGTATTTGTGCTTATCTTTTATTCATCTAAATAATGAATATCCTTTTATTTCTGAGGTAGCTACAAACTATGCAAAACAATGCTGCGCATTTCCCTTATTATGTAAAACTGAAATGAACATTTTCCACATTATATAAATGAATAAATGAATAATACCAATAAAGAAAGTGTCCTCACATAAATAAACTAAAGCTTGGAATGTACATGTTGTTGTTTTTTTTTTTTTTTTTTTTTTTTTTTTTTTTTTTTTTTTTTTTTTTAAATTTACTAATTTCCTGGATCGATTCGATTTCCGATTTGATTCGATTCGATTTTGATTCAGCACATTTAGGCATATTTGAGTTACATTAACAGGTTTTGTTTAAATATGTAAAGATATTCAGAGAACGAATGTGATAACTGTACAAAGAACACTCATTATTAAAAATATTTGTGTATTTTGTTTACATAAATAATTAATCCAAAACAGAAAACAGTAACATTCATTTTTTATTATTATTTTATATGTCTGACACGCTACAACATTGTAAATGTAATGTAAACATACACCTGGCTGTTGAACAGCTTATGCCAAGTTTACACTACACGACACTCTGATTAACACCTGGTCGCTGTAATGTTCACACTACACGACTGATCGGCGATGGGGGGTTTTACACTACACCATCCATCACCAGGGGGAATCACAGGCGAGCTTCTCTGCTCTCCAAAACTACGTTTAGTCACGAAAACACACGTGAGAAGTGATGAAAGGTTTAATGATACCACGTCCAAACATGCACATCAACAAGTAGCGAGAGATCAAAGTTTGTGCGCTGATGAAATAAATGAATCTGAGTGGATTTGGCAACACGAGCAGCATGACTTGTTCTATAGTGAGTTGGAGGTTAATAAATATTTTGTTTTGTAGAGAATGATCAGGTCAGAAATACTGTAAAACTCTCGCGTGTGCTGATGTATTCTGATAGAAACTATATTACACCCCTGAACCACCTGTTTACAACTTCTCCCCTGTGTTTCCCCTCGCTGTTTCTCACACTGATTGAGAGCCGAGTTTTGATCGCAGAGCGAACACCGAGTTCCTCCCGAACCGTAAATCTACTCTAGCGCCGACCCGTCGCCGAGCGAAAATCAGTGCAGAAATTGTGTAGTGTGAACCTTCTGCCATGCTGAACTGATGTGCAGGTCAGATCTCGTTGTGCAAAAAAACAGCGGCTGGTCACGCGAGATTAAAGGGGGTAACAGATTTCCGTGTGCACCGTGAAAAGGGGTTCATGATCAAGATCGATCTGGCGTTTAAATGAATCGATATCGGATCGTTCACATAAAGATCGATTCGGATCGAAAAATCAATTTTATAAACCCACCCCTACTCAGTATCCTCTTACAACATCTGCACACTTGTTTTGTTTTGTCCATTATCTTCTCACCTTTTTCATTTTCCGTCTTGAGGAAGCCAAAATGCTGCCACACTTCTGATTTGAAAGAGGAGGGGGCGTCCTCAAGTTCCACGCCTTCACCTGCCGTCGCCGTTTTACCAAAACAGTGCAGTGACGGGGTTGCCTGGGCAAGCAGAAATCACCATCCCCGCAACCTTTAAGTTTTCACCCGTTTTGAATTAGGCCCAATTTGGCTGGAAAACCCCGAATCTGGCAACTCGGTGTAGTGACGTCAACCAGGCGAGGTGGATAGAGCCGGTGCGCTCCTATCGATTCATTTTACATCTCGATCGATTTGAGTCGTGGCATATTTGCATCGATTATCGACCGTCTTGTGGTGCGTCGTTACATCCCCAGTTAGAACGGATGTAAAAAACTGTTCCTTGACCAAAAATGTTAGTTCCAGTCAGCGATAGTTTAGCACTTCAAGACTTGAGACCCTCAACTCTCAATTGCTTGGTTTTTTATATTTATATTTATATATATTTTGTTTATGCATTTTTTTCTCCCGACTTTAGCGCGTCCAATTGCCCGACTGTAACTGTGATTTTTTTTTTTTTTTATTAGTAGTGTTACAGATGTGTGTTTATGTTTTCTTCTTCAGAAACGAACGACGATTCCTCATGTCCACGTTCCTCTACAACCCAAAATCACCTCCACAACCACATCGAGACGAGTCACGATGACGTATATGAGACCCTGGTGGACTTCACAGAGCCTGAACGTGAGGATCTGACGCCCACCAGAAGCTCCAGTGATCAGCAAACGTCCTCCGGTACTGTCAGCATTAACACGTCTCCCAAGCGTAAACAGAAAGGAAAACAACTCTGCTCATATTGTGGGAAGAGCTTTAGTTCCCAGAGCAATCTCAAAGTGCACCAGCGCATTCACACCGGAGAGAAACCGTACCAGTGCTCACAGTGTGGAAAGCGTTTTAACACACCTAGTCATCTCAAAAGTCACCAGCGCATTCACACCGGAGAGAAACCGTATCAGTGCTCGCAGTGTGGGAAGAGTTTCAATAAACAGAGTAACTTCAAAACCCACCAGCGCATTCACACCGGAGAGAAACCGCACCGGTGCTCACAGTGCGGGAAGAGTTTTAATCGGCACAGTCATCTCAAAATACACCAGCGCATTCACAGCGGAGAGAAACCCTATCAGTGCTCGCAGTGTGGGAGGAGTTTTAACGAACAGAGCAATCTCAGAGTACACCAGCGCATTCACAATGGAGAGAAGCCGTATCAGTGCTCGCAGTGTGCGAAGAGTTTCAATCAAGAGCGAGATCTCAAAAGGCACCAGCGCATTCACACCGGGGTGAAACCGTATCACTGTTCACTGTGTGGGAAGAGCTTTTATTATCAGAGTGTTCTCAAAAGGCACCAGCGCATTCACACTAGAGAAAAAACCTATCAGTGCTCACAGTGTGGGAAGAGCTTTACTACGCAGAGCGCTTTGAATGTACACCAGGTCATTCACGCTGGAGAGAAACCGTTTCAGTGCTCGCAGTGTGGGAAGAGTTTTAATGCACACAGTCATCTCAAAGTACACCAGCGCATTCACACTGGCGAGAAACCTCATCAGTGTGCACAATGTGGGAAGAGTTTTAATGCACATAGTCATCTTAAAATGCACCAGTTCATTCACACAGGAGAGAAACCGTATGGCTGCTCACAGTGTGGGAAAAGTTTTAATATACACAGTAATCTCAAAAGACACCAGCGCATTCACACTGGAGAGAAACCATATCAGTGCTCACAGTGTGAGAAAATTTTTCATCACAAACGTGCTCTCGAAAGCCACCAGCGCATTCACACTGGAGAAAAACCACATTGTTGCTCACAGTGTGGAAAGAGTTTTACTAAACAGAGTCACCTCAAAGAACACCAGCGCATTCACACAGGAGAAAAACCATACCAGTGCTCGCGGTGTGGAAAATGTTTTACTAAACAGAGTCATTTTAAAGTGCATCAGCGCATTCACACTGGAGAAAAATCGTATCAGTGCTCACAGTGTGTGAAGAGTTTTAATAAACAGATTCATCTCAAAAGACACCAGCGCATTCACACTGGAGAGAAGCCGTATCAGTGCTCACAGTGTGGGAAGTGTTTTAAATTTTTGAGTCCTTTCAAAATCCACCAGCGCATTCACACGGGAGAGAAACCGTATCAGTGCTCAGACTGCGGGAAAAGTTTTGTTCAGCAGAGTCATCTCACAATTCACCAGCGCATTCACACCGGAGAGAAACCGTTTCGATGTTTACAGTGTGGAAAGAGTTTTAATCGGCAGAGTAATCTCAAAATACACCAGCGCATTCACACCGGAGTGAAACCGTATCAGTGCTCACAGTGTGACAAGAGTTTTAATAGACGTAGTCGTCTTGAACAACACCAGCGCATTCACACCAGAGAGAAACAGTGTTAGTGCTCACAGCAGTTCTAATGTTTAGTTTGGCCTCAAATCACTGCACTTCAGTTGGCTGGCACAGTAGCAGTCACACTATACATAACCAAAAGTATTTAGACAGCTAAATACTACACTCACTGTCCATGTTATCAGCTCCACTTACCATATAGAAGCACTCTGTAGTTCTACAATTACTGACTGTAGTCCATCTGTTTCTCTACATGCTTTGTTACCCCCCCCTTTCACCCTGTTCTTCAATGGTCAGGACCCCCACAGGACCACCACAGTGCAGGTATTATTTAGGTGGTGGATCATTCTCAGCACTGCAGTGACACTGACATGGTGGTGCTGTGTTAGTGTGTATTGTGCTGGTATGAGTGGATCTAAACACCTCACTGTCACTGCTGGACTGAGAATAGTCCACCAACCAAAAACATCCAGCCAACAGCACCCCGTGGGCAGCGTCCTGTGACCACTGATGAAGGTCTAGAAGATGACCGACTCAAACAGCAGCAATAGATGAGCGATCGTCTCTGACTTCACATCTACAAGGTGGACCGACTAGGTAGGAGTGTCTAATAGAGTGGACAGTGAGTGGACATGGTGTTTAAAAACTCCAGCAGCACTGCTGTGTCTGATCCACTCATACCAGCACAACATACACTAACACACCACCACCATGTCAGTGTCACTGCAGTGCTGAGAATGATCCACCACCTAAATAATACCTGCTCTGTGGTGGTCCTGTGGGGGTCCTGACCATTGAAGAACAGCAGGAAAGGGGCTAACAAAGCATGTAGAGAAACAGATGGACTACAGTCAGTAATTGTAGAACTACAAAGTGCTTCTATATGGTAAATATAGTGCTGAAAAAACACTTGTGCTAAAAATTCTGAATCAATTTTGGTGTGTTCCCCAAAAAAAGATCGGAAGGGATTTGCATATTTTCCCTCTACAGTGCATAACATCATTAAACCATTATTTAATGAATACTATAAATTATAATGAATTGTATATATTTATTTCATTTTTTATTCTTATGTGTTAAAATTCCAGGACGTACATCTCTCTCTAAAGCAGAAAAATTGCTGACGGCAATAATAGGAGACGACTCCGAGGTCGAAGATTTGTCCGATTGCGATGTTGTCGACCCCGGTGTGGAGCAGCTAAGCGATAGAGATTATGCCCCGCCCGACTCAGAATCCGATCAGCAGAGTAGTTACGATAGTGACAGTGAGCCACGGCACGCTCATATTGACATTCACCACCTGCAGGGATCCAGGGAATGTGTGCACAAACGTCAGCGTGATCAGAGTGGAGCTCGTGAACACGATTACAGTAACCAGGCGCAGAGTTCAAGAGGACGGACGCACAAACACAAGCGTATGAAGAGAGATGATCAGCCAGGACCTAGCCGTGGAGAGCGCTGGAATTTATCTACTGCATTTACTCCAGACTTGGTTCAGTTCGAGGCTGAAGGTGAACGTCAGCGTGAGCGACGAGACTGGCAGCCGCTGGACTACGTGGAGCGGTACATTGACGCAGAGTTGATGAAGCTCATCGCCTGTTGCACAAATGCGACATCGTTAGCTAACGCTTCGGTTGACGAGATTTATATCTTTTTTGGTGCGTCGATTCTGATGTCTTGTGTGCCTTACCCGCAAATCAGAATGTTCTGGTCCAACGCCTTACGAATCCCCGCCATCGGTGACAAAATCAAGCGTGACCGATTTTTCACGCTGAGGAAACATTTAAAAGTCGTCGTCGACGCCGAGGTTTCGGAAGACGTGAAGAAATCGGACCGATTCTGGAAGATCAGGCCGTTCACGGACCGCGTCCTCGAAGGCTGCTCGCTTCAGGCTCGACCAGAATGCGTATCGATCCATGAACAGACGATCCCGTTTACAGGAGCCTGCCCGTTTCGGCAGCATGTGCCGCTAAACCCCGTGAAGAACTTCGGCATGAAGAACTTTGTGCTGGTCTCGGCGGACGGCGTCGTGTTGGACTTTGAGGTGTATCAAGGTGCAGACGCGCTGAGATCGCAGGTTCGGGAACCTGAGGGACTAGGTTTGGGGGGGTTAGTTCTTGCACGTCTGAGTAAAACTCTGCATCCTGGTACGAAAGTGTACTGTGATCGGTTCTTCACAACTACGAAAGCTGTGGATCAAATGCTCGAGAAGAATGTTTACCTGACTGGTACTGTGACGAAGAGCCGTGTCGTCAAGGCACTGCACAAGCTACCAAGCGACCAGACCATGAAACGGCAAGGAAGAGGCGCATCAGCAACGGTCACCAGAGGAGATGGAAGAGCATGTCTGGTGAAGTGGTACGACGACAAGCCGGTTCTAATGCTCTCCGCTGTTCATGCTGAACAACCAGAAGACGCCTGCAAGCGATGGTCCAAGATGAACCAACAATACGTGACTGTCAGACGACCTAGTATCGTTCATGAGTACAACTCCAAGATGGCTGGGGTCGATTTGTTAGACAGGATGATGAGTTACTACAGAATGAGCGTTCGTACCAAGAAGTGGACAATCCGGATGCTGATGCACTTCACTGACCTCGCTTTAGCCAACAGTTGGCTGTCGTACAGGCAAGACGGCATTAAACGTGGTGCGCCAAGGAAGAGCATAATGCAGTTCCTCGAGTTCCGCCTGACCGTGGCTCAGGCCTTCCTGAACAAGTGTGAAACTGATCTCGAACACGGACACACGGAGAGCTCACACCTTCCTAAACAAGGCAAAAAGCATCAGATCACACCAGTGCCTCACGTCTCGGTGCGCACGATTTCCGCTAAGCATCTTCCAGAGATGGTCAACCTAAAAAATCCGATGCGGTGCAGATTGAAAGGTTGCTCCGGGAAGTCTCGCGTACAGTGCGTGGCATGTCACGTGTTCCTCTGCCTGCAAACGGATCGCAACTGTTTTGCAGAATTTCATACGAGCCAATAGGTGAGACCCGGTGTTCCTAAAGACATACGATTACATTCCGAGTTTGGAATATGGAGCAAGGAAAACGTTGAACTTTGTTTTTACTTTGTTTCTACATAGCCACCTTCAGTCATAAGGTTGTACAGCAATGTTTAGGCAAATGAGAAGTCTTACATTGTGTTATACACTGGTGATGTCATTGTGTTATATAGTAAAATAAACCCTCTGTATACATCATTGTTATTTAAAAAAGCACTTTCTTTTCAATGTCAGCACTTAGACTTTATACTTAATATGTTCTTATAATCTTAAATATCTAGATAAAATGAAATATACAATTAAAAGTCATTAAAGTCAGCATTAGTGCAGACATACACTGATCAACCAACCTCCTTGTTTCTACACACACTGTCCATTTTATCAGCTCCACTTACCATATAGTAGTTCTACAATTGCTGACATGGTGCTGGTGTGTTAGTGTGTGTTGTGCTGGTATGAGTGGAGTTTTTAAATACCGTGTCCACTCACTGTCCACTCTATTAGACACTCCTACTTAGCTGGTCCACCTTGTAGATGTAAAGTCAGAGACGATCGCTAGACCTTTATCTGTGGTCACAGGACGCTGCCCACGGGGCGCTGTTGGCTGGATGTTTTTGGTTGGTGGACTATTCTCAGTCCAGCAGTGACAGTGAGGTGTTTAGATCCACTCATACCAGCACAACACACACTAACACACCAGCACCATGTCAGTGTCACTGCAGTGCTGAGAATGATCCACCACCTAAATAATAGCTGCTCTGTGGTGGTCCTGTGGGGGTCCTGACTATTGAAGAACAGAATGAAAGGAGGTAACAAAGCATGTAGAGAAACAGATGGACTACAGTCAGTAATTGTAGAACTACAAAGTGCTTCTATATGGTAAGTGGAGCTGATATAATGGACAGTGAGTGTAGAAACAAGGAGGTGGTTTTAATGTTATGGCTGATTGGTGTATTATCCAGTGATGTCCATGCATTTCTCAACAAGACCATGCAGAACTACATGCTGCACACATTACAAAGACATGACTGCAGAAGTAGAGGATACAGGCGGGTACTGGACTAACCTCTCCTCAATAGATAATGTTTGGAGAATATTAAAACGGAACTGTGACAACCCTGTACTGTTTCATACCTTAAGATGAGTTTGCAGGAAGAATGGTACAAAACATCATCTAAATAAACACTTCATTGTTACAAAGTGGTAAATGCTTTACTGTTCCAACTATTTAAAAATGTGTTGCAGGCCTGAAATGCAGGAGTAGTTCATGTATATTAACAAATAAAATGAAGTATGTTTTGAGTGATTGTAATTGGGGTTGAAATGGAATCTTTTGAACGCTACACGATCCCAGGTGAGATCTCAGGTGTAGTGACATCACTGTTCGTTTATGTTACTTGAGCTTTATCTACTGGAATAGTTGTGAATAACTTTGTACTGAATCAAAATTGCACTGCTGGAAGAAGCTGAAATGACTTCATGTAATAAAACCTTTACACATTGCAAAATTGAATGAATCCTATATTATAGTTATAAATTAGACTACAGTATAATGTTTCATGTGTTATATAAATATATTTTATATGCTTTGTGAAATCTCTAAGAAGTAAAGTGGATGCTTATACGGGGAGTGAGAGAGAGCTGTATTGTCTGTGAGCTTATTGCTGTTAGAATATATACAGTATATATATAATATCAAACTTTATAGACATGAGTTATATTACAACCATATGTATGTGTTCGTACCGGGGTGGCACGGTGGCTTAGTGGGTAGCACTGTCGCCTCACAGCAAGAAGGTCCTGGGTTCGATCCCCGGGTGGGGTAGTCCGGGTCCTTTCTGTGCGGAGTTTGCATGTTCTCCCCGTGTCCGCGTGGGTTTCCTCTGAAACTCTGAATTGTCCTATATGCACCTAGCCACCACAAGACAAATGTTTGTGTTCGTACCCTGGAACTTCCTACTGTTACTTATGATCATTCTGTTACTTTTTTGTACAGTAGCTGCCTGCTGTCATTGTTTGACAACATCCCCTTTTCATTAAGTATTTATTCTTTCTAATTCCCAAATAAACTGAGAAGATTTTTGGTACTCGACCGTGTCTGTGTATCATTCGTCTTCTCCTGAGATCAGAACCTGAACCGAGCTCAGTAACGAAACCAAGAGGAAAGGATTCCATCAAAATTATTAGTATTTTAACGTCATGTTTTACACTTCGGTTACATTCATGACAGGAACGCTAGTTACTCATTACACAAGGTTTATCAGTTCACAAGTTTAATGTCAAACACAGTCATGGACAATTTCGTATCTCCAGTTCACCTCACTTGCACGTTTTTGGACTGTGGGAGGAAACCGGAGCACCCAGAGGAAACCCATGCAGACACGGGGAGAACATGCAAACTCCACACAGAAAGGACCCGGACCGCCCCACCTGGGGATCGAACCCAGAACCTTTTTGCTGTGAGCCGCCCAATCACCATGTGTGTGTGTGTGTGTGTGTGCCTCCTGTCTGCTCTCAGCTGCTGGTTTCCAGTTTTAAGTCTGCTACAGATGGAAGGTGGGTTTTGTATAAAAAGTGTTAAGCATGACTGCACTGAAATGAGTCTGATACCTACTGTTAAGCATGGTGCTAAGAGAGTCTACAATGGTGTCGGGCTTTCTTCCTCTAAAGGCCCTTGTAACCAGTCCATTTTAAATCAAAATCCAAACTCCACAGAAAACTCCACTGTGGGATGAGCTAAAAAGGAGAGTGCACAAGAGGAGACCCAGGACACTGAATGATTGGTCTTAAATTTCATGTTTTGTATTCGTACTTCATTATAGTAGAACTAACTGCTGCTTGAGAACAGCTGCTCTAGATATGGTGCAGAAAGAAAGTAGACACAATAGACATTGTCTCAAAGCAACTTTACAGAATCCAGGACCAACAGACTAAAAACTCCTGTTGAGCAGCCGAGGGCGACAGTGGCAGGAAAAACTCCCTTAAAAATACAGGAAGAAACCTTAATAGGAACCAGACTCAGCGGGAACCCCCGTCCTCCTCGGGTGGCCTGGAGGAAACTTTAAATAAACAGGATTTACACAAATCATACAAACACACAACATTAAATTGAACTGAAAGTTATAACTAGTATAAATAATAATGTCAATAATGTGAGTTCTTTATTGTTCAGTCCAGTCTGTGATAAAGTTTGAAGTGAGTTCTTGACTTTTTGGCGCAAACACGCCAGGTTTCCGTCACATCTAGCAGGAGCAGCATTGTTGGCACGACAGTCTCGACTTGCAGGTTTCCGTCAGAACCAGCTCGGGGTAAAACAACAGAAGATGTCGTTACAATGTGAATCATTAAGAGTAAAATATCAGTTTTACAGAGAGTAGCTTTAGACTCTGCCCACTAATTATTACAGCAGAACTAAAAGGGAGAGCGAGCAGGTAACAAGGTCATGAAGCTTTCACAGGACATCAGCGCCCACCTCCCCCACCGTCATCAAACCTGAGTGATCGGATAAGAGAGGCAGAACGACGGCAACCCGACATCCCTGATCACCACACGTTTCTATCACCCAGAACCTCCAAGCTCTGCTCCTTTGTCTACAGTCAGGGTGGGCAGGTCCGGTCCTAGAAGTCAGAAATCAGGCGCATTTCTTGAACATTGAGATGTTTTCGAGCCCCTGACAGAGGCAGGAAGATTATTCCAGAGTTGTGGAGCTTTGTAAGAAAATGCTCTTCCACCAGCAGTGATCTTTTTAATTCTAGGAACTATAAGTAACCCTGAACCTTGTGAGCGAAGTGGACGCGCTGGGCTGTAGTGATCAATAAGATCATGTAGCTCTTGGTCCGAAAAGACCTTCATTTCATAAAACATGAACAACGCTTCATAAATACACACTAATATTTCAAGATACTTCACCAGTTTAGTGGAATATGATAAAAGAGAGGAAACTTTTTCACTTTCCTCACCTCAGTGCAGCACTTATTACCACAAGGTGGTGAAAATTCCACTAAACCTCCATTAAACCCACATAAGAAGAAGAAGCTGCTGCAGCTGATGTGTCTGCACTGAGGTGAATCTTTCTTATATTTATAAGACCTACATTATTACCTACATTCCAATTAATAATAAAACTAGAGTTAATAATAAAATATTACTGTAAGGGGTTGAGACGCTGTAGGTCTTTAATTTAAATAGACAAACTGTTAGCTACTCGGCTGTTAGCATCACACATGATTCAGTTCTGATGAACCGATTCAATTGATCCGATCAGCAACTGAATCAATTGATCCGAGTTTTGTTTACAGGTTGTTCGAATATTTCCTTAGTTAATTCTAATTAAAAGAAAACTAAACAAAAACGTATTCGTCAATCAATGTCAATCAATCGTTGACCAACCAATCGTTGACCGCTATACGTTTTAGATATAAACACCTACTGATTGTGGTCTGTGAAAACAGTAATGGGTATACACAGACGAGGCATAACATTATGACCACAGACAGGTGAAGTGAATAACACTGATTATCTCTTCATCACGGCACCTGCATCAGAACTGGACCATGGAGCAATGGAAGAAGGTGACCTGGTCTGATGAATCACGGCCGGGTGCGTGTGTGTCGCTTACCTGGGGAACACACGGCACCAGGATGCATTATGGGAAGAAGGCGAGCCGGCGGAGGTGGTGTGATGCTTTGAGCGACGTTCTGCTGGGAAACCTCGGGTCCTGCCATCCATGTGGACGTTACTCTGACACGTAGCTCCTACCTAAGCATCGTTACAGACCATGTTCACCCTCTCATGGAGACGCTTCCCTGATATCTGTGGCCTCTTTCAGCAGGATGATGCTCCCTGACACAGAAGGTTTGAGGAGCACAACGACCAGTTTGGCCTCCAGATTCCCCAGATCTCGATCCAGTCGAGCATCTGTGGGACGTGCTGGACAAACGAGTCCGATCCATGGAGGCCCCACCTCACAACTTACAGGAGTTAAAGGATCTGCTGCTGACGTCTTGGTGCCAGATACCACAGCACACCTTCAGGGGTCTTGTTGGAGTCCATGCCTCGACGGGTCAGGGGGACCAGAACAATATTAGGAAGGTGGTCATAATGTTATGCCTGATCGGTGTATTTCTTGATTTGATTGGATTGGAGACTGATCTTTAGGACCTGTCAGATATTAGCTTTGTTTTGCTGGGGTTAAGTGTTAGGTGATGACCTGCCATCCATAGTGAGATGTCTGCCAGACATGCATAGACTGACTTAATAAATTGACATTAGGCTGTAAAACTGCTTTCCTAAACAAAACACAAAAATTACTATGCAGAGCTGCTGCACCAGGCTGCCACTGGTACTGCACCATCTTAATCCATTTATCCACAGATCCGTTCCACCAAGAATTTTTGGTTACATGGTAATGGAGTCAGCAGAAGAGGGAAACGTCGCCCCCGTGGATCTACAAAACGAAGAATTCCAGAAGATAATAATAAAAGAAGAAGCTGAAGATGACGGTTACTTCTGTAAGTAAATATGGAGCATGATGCCTCTTTTTCACCGGACAGTGTGGTACAGGAATGTGGATAATGGATTAGAACCTGTACTGTACCATACTGTCTTGTACTGTACTGCACTCCAGTCTGGATTTGTGGGTTGTGATTGGAACATTAAACCCACAAGCTTACATTTCCTCCAGCTGTTGAGTTTCACATATTGATGGAATTTCAGGTGAAGGATCCTTAATCCCTGTGGAACACGTCACCTCTAAAGGACACCTGACCCTGGTGGACCAACAGAGTGGAGGTTTCCAGATAAATTCTGTGAAGAAGGAAGAACCTGAACATGAACTCAGTAAGACTTAATCTCAAGTATATTTTAATAAATAAAGATTCATTTATGTCTGAATCTAATTTTTTGTATTTCTCATCAGACAAAGGAATTAAATACCGAACTAATGTAACTCACGATGCTAAATCCGATTATTACGACGTTTATTGAACGCGAGAACTATAACATACGTGTAGAACCTACTCGAAGTGTATACTCGCATATTAGAAAGATTCTTAGGTAACTCTCCACCATCAGCAAATGAAAGGTCTACCTGCAGTTTCGAGAGGCCAAAATAAGGGTCACCTCGCAGTGGCACTTTCGTTCTTAATGTTGGAATGCAGGAGCGTGGCGGTCAAATGCATACAGGTGATACAGAGGATAAGTTCTTTGGACACAACCGAATCAAAATCATGGATTCAAAAGCTTTATTTTGACCAGTGGTAAAGTGTATTATGCTGATGACCAGTGATGGCATAGTTACCTTGAAAAAGTGATCTGATTACTGATTACTCCTTTAAAAAGTAACTTAGTTACTTTATGGATTACTTGATTTTAAAAGTAACTAAGTTAGATTACAAGTTACTTTATTAGTTATATAATGCGGAATATTTCAAAGATATTCCTTTGCAATACTTTATCATTTGGCTGCCAACTTGTGTGTACTGATGAGACTCGATTGAATCCCAGAACATGCCAGTGTGAATGCATGGAAAACAAATTTTAATTTTCTTTCAAGAATATGATACAGACTGACCAACACTATTACGCTAAATCAGCATTGAAAATTGACTTTACTTTTAATAGCCTTCTACAATGCTGGAGCTTCTTAAAACGGAAGATTTTCTTTTAAATAGAAGTGTTATTTACCTGCTATTAAATTGTTTTCCAACAAAATCCGCCCAATTTGGCGGATAATCGCCCAATCTGGCAACACTGGAATGCGCAGAGCCAGCTGGCGCTTTTACTCGTAGCGCGCCATGAATACTACTAAGTAGTACTACTTCTGTAATGGTGTTGGTGGTTGACATTTATGTTGAGTGTATTACTGCACTGTTTTGGTGAAGAACTACTCATCTGAGGTGCGCTGCTCCTGCCTGCAGAAATGCTTTCGCAAAAAAATTGCCGGCAAAGCGGTGGTGGGGGGGCCAGAGGGGTGGCCGAAGATTACTTTATGGTGGCCATGGCAACCACTGGCCACCCCCTGGCTCCGCCCCTGCCAAGAAGAAAGCAAAAATATCTTTTCACTAAGGAAAATGACAAAAATAGTAACGCACAGTAACTTGGATAAGTAACTTTAATCTGATTACTGGATTGGAAATAGTAACGCGTTAGATTACTCGTTACTGAAAAATTTGGTCAGATTAGAGTAACGCGTTACTAAGTAACGCGTTACAGACCATCAGTGCTGATGACTTACTTTACCCGAATCCAAACTTGCAGTAAGTTCACAGCAACCTGCGCACTAAACTTAGCTCGATTCTGTTTGAACCTTGGTGTTTTGTAGAGAACAGACCCGTGTTTCCACCAGTTTTTGGGAACCAAGCCTGCGTCATCAACGGTGGGCATTACTTAATGAAAGTAAAGAGTAACATGATGGAGGAGCGTGTAGATTATCTGTGGGGATTTGTGCTGCTGTTACAGATGTTCGTTTTGATGTAAAAAGCATGGATCAGCTGTCGGTGATGAGAAGACGTGACGTGTTTGTCTCAGTTGTTTTTTTTAGTTCATCACATGAGAAGCGTTTTGTGCTTCGCTCTCACCGCGACCCTCGGCGCTAATAGCCGATTCGCTCAGCGCTCGACTCGAGCGATAAATCACATCACAAAGTTCCACGACACGAACAAACATCTGTGTGAAATAACCATCAAACCCAGTCTAACAGCTCCACATGTATCTGTGTTTAACTGGATTTACTTCACGTGTGCTGGTTCTGCAGCTCCGAGTTCTGAATCTGGAAATCTGGATATACAGATTACAGAGATCCGTACCGTGTTATACTTTACAGCTGTGTGATGAAACCAGGATAATACTGTAATAATAATTCCTCCATCACCACATGCCATATCATTCCACTCGATTCATCCCGACTGACTCTATGGGTGTGTTCGAAAACCTAGTGAGCCGCCTTGCTGTCTTACTGCCTACATACGCGGCTGCCTCAGTAGAGAGGATTCTAATAAGTCATCGACTCATAAGGCAGGTTATTCGAACGCGCTACTTAGACAGCGATATCATCGGGTTTCACTTACTAAGCTAACACAGTTAGCATCATGCCATTAAAACCAATGGGATGAGGTGGCACAACGCGCTAGCATGTCAACTAACACCTCCCTCCGTGTACCGAAAACGGTTACATTCGCTGACAAGCCCAAACTTCCAAATAAAAACACTTGTGCAAGTTTATACAAGTTAAAAATCAATAATAATTTATTTACGTTTGAAATTAACTCTGTTCTTTGCTTCACATCGTCCGCCATATTTTTTATTTTGTTTTGTGAAAAAAGTTGTGCCGCTCTGAATGCTGGGATTGCCTTCACCGCTAAGGCAGAATCAGATGCTCACTCGTTCTTGAGTCAAAATAAAATTGAAATATTAAGATGCCTAACTAGACAGCTTATTGAGGCATCTAGGATTTCGAACAGCCTCCTTCTCGGGAGCGCGCGTAGGAGAGATCACCATGTAGAGAGATCACTATGTAGAGAGATCACTATGTAGAGATCACTATGTAGAGAGATCACTATGTAGAGAGATCACAATGTAGAGAGGTCACTATGTAGAGAGATCACTATGTAGAGAGATCACTATGTAGAGAGATCACAATGTAGAGAGGTCACTATGTAGAGAGCTCACTATGTAGAGAGCTCACTATGTAGAGATCACTATGTAGAGAGATCACTATGTAGAGATCACTATGTAGAGAGATCACTATGTAGAGAGGTCACTATGTAGAGAGATCACAATGTAGAGAGGTCACTATGTAGAGAGGTCACTATGTAGAGAGATCACTATGTAGAGAGATCACTATGTAGAGATCACTATGTAGAGAGATCACTATGTAGAGAGCTCACTATGTAGAGATCACTATGTAGAGAGATCACTATGTAGAGATCACTATGTAGAGAGATCACTATGTAGAGAGATCACAATGTAGAGAGGTCACTATGTAGAGAGGTCACTATGTAGAGAGATCACTATGTAGAGAGATCACAATGTAGAGAGGTCACTATGTAGAGAGATCACTATGTAGAGAGATCACTATGTAGAGATCACTATGTAGAGAGATCACTATGTAGAGCGATCACAATGTAGAGAGATCACTATGTAGAGAGGTCACTATGTAGAGAGATCACAATGTAGAGAGGTCACTATGTAGAGAGGTCACTATGTAGAGAGATCACAATGTAGAGAGATCACAATGTAGAGAGATCACTGTAGAGATCACTATGTAGAGAGATCACTATGTAGAGAGATCACTATGTAGAGAGATCACTATGTAGAGATCACTATGTAGAGAGATCACTATGTAGAGATCACTATGTAGAGAGATCACTATGTAGAGAGGTCACTATGTAGAGAGATCACTATGCAGAGAGATCACTATGTAGAGAGATCACTATGTAGAGCGATCACAATGTAGAGAGATCACTATGTAGAGAGATCACAATGTAGAGAGGTCACTATGTAGAGAGATCACAATGTAGAGAGGTCACTATGTAGAGAGATCACTATGTAGAGAGATCACAATGTAGAGAGGTCACTATGTAGAGAGCTCACTATGTAGAGAGATCACAATTTAGAGAGATCACTATGTAGAGAGATCACAATGTAGAGAGATCACTATGTAGAGATCATTATGTAGAGAGATCACTATGTAGAGAGATCACTATGTAGAGAGATCACTATGTAGAGAGATCACTTGGGTACGCAATGCTACACCAGGAGGTTGTTAAATGTGTTGTTCTATAAGGTGTATGAGATGACTTACCTTTTTTTTATTGGCCAGGACCTCCTTCTAGTCCCTCCGCCACCCTATCTGAAGGGATTGTAATGACCAGTATCCCTTTTAGATCGGTCCAACGGCCCAAAAATGGGATCTCGGTCAATGGCAAATGGAGCATTTGGGATGGCTAGAGTCTTTACAAGCTGACAGTTGGGGCATGACTCCAGTTAGACTACCACCACACTACCAGTTGCATCCACGTCCATTAAAGTGGATCTTGAGTACCAGCAAAGTGGTTACTGTGTGGTCTGGGTTTGTGTTCCATGTACAGTACTGGTATAGGACATACAGAACACTGTATTATAACACAATCTAAACATATATACAGGATCTCACATGGGGTGACATTTAGGTGGGGCATTTAGGGACAGCAGTAGCCTAGTGGGTGGGGCTTTGGGCTGTTAACTGAAAGATTGAGAGTCTGCTCCAATGACTGACCCTACGTTCTGACCCCAGCTGCCAAACCAGCTGTGATATGTGAAGAAAGAATTCCATTGTACTGAACATCTGTATATGTATACATGACAAATCATTTAATTTATTTAATTCTATTTACTAACCAATGTTGTTTTTTGTATTTATAGACGATTCCTCCTGCTCCTCGTGTCCACGTTCCTCTACAACCCAGAATCACCTCCACAATCACATCAAGAGCTGCAACCGTGATAAATATGATGATGCGCTGGTGAAGATTAAGACTGAACATGAGGATCTGACGCCCACCAGAAGCTCCAGTAATCAGCAAACGTCCTCTGGTACTGTCAGCATTAACACCTCTCTCAGTCCCACACAGGAAGAAGGAAACGTCTGCTCACACTGTGGGAAGAGCTTCAGTACCCGGAGCAATCTCAAAGTGCACCAGCGCATTCACACTGGAGAGAGACCGTATCAGTGTTTACAGTGTGGGAAGAGTTTTAGTCACCAGAGTGTTCTCAAACGTCACCAGCGCATTCACAGTGGGGAGAAACCGTATCAGTGCTCACAGTGTGGGAGGAGTTTTAATCGGCAGAGTGTTCTCAGAAGACACCAGCGCATTCACACCGGAGAGAAACCGCATCAGTGCTCACAGTGTGGGAGGAGTTTTAATCGGCAGAGTGTTCTCAAAAGACACCAGCGCGTTCACACGGAAGAGAAACCACATTGTTGCTCACAGTGTGGAAAGAGTTTTACTAATCAGAGTACTCTAAATAGACACCAGCGCATTCACAACAGAGAGCAACTACATCAGTGCTCAGAGTGTGGAAATAGTTTTAATCTGCAGAGTCATCTCAAAATACACCAGCGCATTCACACCGGAGAGAGACCACATCAGTGCTCACAGTGTGGGAAGAGTTTTCACGCACGCAGTCATCTTAAAATTCACCTGCGCATTCACACCGGAGAGAAACCCTATCAGTGCTTATTGTGTAAAAAAAGTTTTAATAGACAGAGTCATCTTAGAAGACATCAGCGCATTCACACTGGAGAGAAACCGTATCAGTGCTCACAGTGTGGGAAGAGTTTTAATACTCATAGTAGTCTCAAAACCCACCAGCGCATTCACACTGGAGAAAAACCATATCAGTGCTCACAGTGTGGGAAGTGTTTTAATCAACTGGGTGACCTCAAAAAACACCAGCGCATTCACACCGGGGAAAAATCATATCAGTGCTCACAGTGTTGTAAGAGTTTCAATACTTCTAGTAGTCTTAAAATACACCAGCGCATTCACACTGGATATAAACCATACCAGTGCTCACAGTGTGGGAGGAGTTTTACTAAGTGGAGAAATTTTATAATTCATCGGCGCATTCACACCAGAGAGAAACCATATCAGTGCTCGCAGTGCGGGAAACGTTTTAATCGGCAGGGTCATCTCAAAATACACCAGCGCACTCACACTGGAGAGAACCCTTATCAGTGCTCACAGTGCGGGAAAAGTTTTCCTGACCAGAGGTCTTTTAAAACTCACCAGCGCATTCACACCGGAGAGAAACCGCATCACTGCTCACGGTGCGGGAAAAGTTTTAACCGGCAGAGCCATCTCATAATACACCAGCGCATTCACACCGGAGAGAAACCGTACCAGTGTTTACGGTGTGTAAAGAGTTTTAATACACTCAGTAGTCTGAAAAGACATCAGCGTATTCACACTGGAGAGAAACCATATAATTGTTTACAGTGTGGAAACGGCTTTGTTTATTTATCAGCACTTAAGAGACACAAGTGTGACACAGAAGCATCAATCTGTGCTGAACAAACCGACAGTTCCGTTTGTTTAATATCACATTCCCAAAGCAATCACAAACACTGTTCATATTAACGTAGCAGCAATTCAATTGTTCATGTAGTTACTGTATTTACGTGTAATTTTCCTAAATGTACGCACAGACACAGGTTTAGCAGTATTTCCTCCTATCTCCTAAAAACACAGTAGTTTTTGGACAAACCACTATAAATCCCCTTTTAAGTGTGATTACTGTTCCTTAAATATTGACACATCCACAAGCCACAAACCATAAATAACAGACAATTAAGATCCAAGTTCACCTTATGCCTAGTTCACACTTAAGCAATAGAACACGAGAGGGAGTGTGTTATCGCCTTCGGCTCGTGCCTGCGACCGAATCACAGCCGTGATATTATTCGTGATAACACACGACCTTGAGTGCTCTATTGCTTTTATACAACAGTTTTTACAAAATAATGAAAGAAAATAAATCAAAGAAGCCCTGAATTTCATATTAAATATGCTTTAATATTGACAATACCTTCCGCCAAAAAGTAGTTCCACAACCAATATAAAGTTTAACACTACAAAGCAGACATCCCAAGTTGCAAAAACTCATTTCAGGGAGGTAAGAACAACAAGAAGAAGAAGGCAAGAACCTCCGAAGAGAAAAAAAAGAAATAAAAAACCTCTCGCACACACCAAAGGATTATGGGTGATAACAGAACTCTTAGGAGCTGCTAACTGGGCTATTAAGCTAACTGTTCGCGTTACAAACACATTAATGTTCCCTACACAGTGCGCTAGATTGTATATCAGATAACGGATTAAAAAAAAAGTCGGTGTCGCTGCGTGTGCGTTTGTGTGCATGAAGCTTGTTGTTAATGGCAACGCGTCAGCGGAGTAATACAGTTGTGGTGTGAAAAGGCCGTGCTGTTATCACATATATCGGCACAGTAGAACGCTTCTCAACCAATCAGATTGTAAGGTCGGAACTAACTGTTGTACTGTATAATACACGATCGAAACTCGGCTCTTAATCGCTATGTGTGAACTACTCAACAACTTGATCCGAGCGGCGGGACTAAAGATAAATATCTAGCTTGTGAAATTTCTGGATATGAGTCGGCCGACTGGCAATGAGTGTGGTGTCGAACTGCCAGTGAGAACACAAGATACGGTGTGAGGGGAAACACAGGGGAGGAGTGTAAACAGGTGGGACAGGGGCGTAATATAGTTTATATCAGAATACATCAGCACACACACACGTTTTACAGTATTTCTGACCTTATCGTTCTCTACAAAACACCCACGCTGCATTGCAACAAATATTTATTAACCTCCAACTCACTACAGAACAATCCATGCTGTTCATGTTGCCAAATCCACTCAGATTCATTTATTTTTCCTCTTTGATTTTACGCTGCACAAACACTGATCTCTCGTTACTTGTTGACGTGCATGTTTGGACGTGGTATCATTAAACCCCTCGTCACTTCTCGCGTTTGTTTTCGTGACAGAACGTAGTTTGGGAGACCAGAGAAGCTTGCCTGTGATTCCAGTTGGTGATAGATGGTGTAGTGTGAAACCCCCTATCACCCATCAGTCGTGTAGTGTGAAATACACACCGACCTGAAAGACTCCCGATTACAAGAGATCCAGTCGTGTAGTGAGAACTGTACAGCGACCTGATGACTTGGAAAGTCGTGTAGAGTGAACCTGGCATAAGCCACAATCTACAGCCAAATCACAGTTTTTGTCAAGCCAAAATAAAGGTTTGTTTATAAGCTTTCACGTCTCTGCTTGTGGTTGAGTATTAAAACCATTTTATTGCTGTTTTTATTATTATGTTTTTGTTATTATGAGGTGCTTTTTGGACACGTTTTTCTCCTGCAAACTTTGTGTTCTTGTGCTTTTTAGAATCGATTGGGCTCACCGATTTTGCGTAATGCTTTTAAAATTAAAATCTTTTCCTTTTTAATGTTCCCAATAATTCAGACTGTGACGAGACAGACGCAGGAGGGCAGGGGTAAGGTCACACACACACACGGGATAGGCAACATAGACAACAGTGCAATAATCACAACATTTCTTTACTCTCCCTTTATGTTCTTCATCTTCGAGGGAAAAGTAGTGGTTGGGAAATCTGCTGCAATGAGTTTGAATGAATTACCACTAGACCTTCCTGTCTAGCAACCATCCATCTTAGACCCACCACTGGCGATGCACGTTCATCTCCTCCAGGCCTGTTGAATTCCTACTCTAGTCTGGTTGGCCGAGATTCTGAACTCCTCGGTTCAAAACTTGGCATTGCCACCAGTAGTCTGGGTGCCATCCAGCAGGCATGACTGGCAGTGCCTGCAGCAGACACGTTTCTGCTAGGGCGGGATGACCGGACTTGAATGTAGGTGGGGTCTTTAAACACTGTGTAAGGACCCTGATTTGCAGATAGAGAGGTGCCTGTGCAGAGTGAATGGGTGAAAAAGGGTTCCCCTAAGGGCTGTGTGAGGGTCGGAGGAGGCGTGAGCAGCAATATACCCACCTCACCTACAATCAGGGATCCACCAGCAGCGGGAGACTAAAATTGAGAGAAAATTTATAAATGCAGGCACAGTAAATTGCATTTTGTTTAAGTGATGAGTTTGTTACTGGATGAGCCTCACAGAGGACATTAAAGAATGGATGGATGGATGAATGAATGGATGGATGAATGGATGAAAGAATGAATGGATGGATGAATGAATAAACGGATGGATGAAAGAATGAATGAATAAACGGATGGATGGATGGAAGAATGAATGGATGGATGAATGAATGAATAAAAGGATGAATGAATAAACGGATGGATGGATGAATGAATAAACAGATGAATGGATGAATGAATGGATGAATAAAAGGATGAAAGAATTAATAAAAGGATGAATGGATGGATGAATTAATGAATAAAAGGATGAATGGATGGATGAATGAATGGATGGATTAATGAATGGATGGATGAATGAATAAATGGATGTATGGATAAATGAATGGATGGATGAATGAATGAACGAATGGATGGATGGATGAATGAATAAATGGATGGATGGATGAATGGATGGATGAATGGATGGATGAATGAATAAATGGATGTATGAATGGATGGATGAATGAATAAATGGATGGATGGATGGATGAATGAATAAATGGATGGATGAACGGAAGGATGGATGAATGAATAAATGACTGGATGGATGGATGAATACATGAATGAATGGATGAATGAATAAATGGATGGATGAACGGATGAATGAATGAATAAATGGATGGTTGGATGGATGAATGAATAAATGGATGGATGAACGGATGGATGGATAAATGAATAAATGACTGGATGTATGGATGGATGGATGAATGAATACATGAATGGATGGATGAATGAATAAATGGATGGATGAACGGATGGATGAATAAATGGATGAATGAATGAATAAATGGATGGATGAATGAATAAATGGATGGATGGATGAATGAATAAATGGATGGATGAATGAATAAATGACTGGATGTATGGATGGATGGATGAATGAATACATGAATGGATGGATGAATGAATAAATGGATGGATGGATGGATGGATGAACGGATGGATGAATAAATGGATGAATGAATGAATAAATGGATGGTTGGATGGATGAATGAATAAATGACTGGATGTATGTATGGATGGATGAATGAATGAATAAATGGATGGATGGATGAATGAATAAATGACTGGATGTATGTATGGATGGATGAATGAATGAATAAATGGATGGATGGATGAATAAATGGATGAATGAATGAATAAATGGATGGATGAACGGATGGATGGATGAATGAATAAATGACTGGATGGATGAATACATGAATGGATGGATGAATAAATGGATGGATGGATGAATAAATGAATGAATAAATGGATGAATGAATGAAATCAGTAATCACACTGCAGTAAGTACAGTGGGGGCGGTAATAAACCTGAACGTTGTAGATCCACCAGCTCAGTTCACAGAAGAAGAAGCGGAACCGAGACGTTACAGCCGCTTATGTAATTGTGAATTATCTGCAGGTAAAATATCGATTTATTTGTTAATTATATTGTAATTATTAACTTTATTCTAATGAAGAATAAAAGTAGCGTTGATAAGAAATGATCACTGTGATGATTTGATGAGCTTTAACTCTCTTCTCGTGTAAACACGAACTGTTAGCTGCTCCGCTAACCGTTAGCATTACACATGATTCAGTACCGATAAACCGATTCATTTGAACCGAGCTGGCAAATTGAATCAATTTATCGGAACTGATTCTTTACTAAATCTAACCGTTTTATAGAAGCACATGAAATAGGTTGTTTTTACAGTTTTATATATATAAAGAAGTTTGTTTACAGTTTTATAGAAACACGTTAGGTTCTTTAGCTTTGTTCGAAGTTTGTTTTTACAGCTAAGTGTGTTGGACTGTCAAGTTCTGGGCATCCTTCACTGTCTGTCAGTCTTGTGCATGGCAGTTGAGGCATCTTCGCTTCTCAAGTCATAATTTGAAGTTACTCGGGCATTACTTGTCACTAGTAAACATCTTAGCCAGTGATTTTGACCAGTTATCAAGGTTAAATCTAGGATTCTAATGGTACATCCTAGGTGAGTGCTCTTCCTCTAAAGCAGGGGTGGCCAACACGTCGATCGTGATCGACCAGTCGGTCGCACAGTGCACGCCGGTAGATCAGCCTCATTCAAACAGGTCAGCGAGATCAACGTGAAATGTGGCCGCTGTGAATTTAATTTGCGGTTTGTCACTAAAGCTACACCTCGACCCGCTTAAAGCAGCGCTAATCTAGAAAGTTTTCATGCCTCAGTAGCCAGTTTGCGCCATTTTTGCATTTTTCCTTCTGTAACCTGCACTGTTTGTGAAGATGAGAGGCAACCAAGTACAAAGAAACCAAAATCGCTTCGATTCGGGTAAGAACGCTGCAAAGACGCTGTTGCATTCATACGTGGAAGAAGCTGACGGAGAGATTTTAACCTTTTTTACAATCTGACATTCATATGAACTCAAGCGCCTCTGCTGGACAGTTTTGGAACTTGCTGGCTGAGGTAAAATATCCAAACGTTAGAAAATGTGCCGCATATTTGACAGCAACCTACTTGTGTGAATCAGCCTTTAAATATCGGTCCACCCTCAAGCCTGCTTGAGAATTGGCATCAGCAGCTACTGTCCAGACTACACACATCATTCAGTGTAAATCATCAGAATAAGGTCAGTGTGATTTATCACTCGCTTGTCCTGTAAATCTGAATATCAATACAGGAACTGAAGCGCATTTAAAAAGGCTTTAAAGCTTGTTTGAAAACATGATGAGGCCGACCTTAAAAAGTAGATCACGATGACCTGTCGACTGAAATAAGTAGATCTCAAGCCATGAAAGTGTGGGCACCCCTGCTCTAAAGCATCATGGGAAGCCTTTATCATTTGCATCGTCATGTAAAATCATCAATTATCAAATGAAAAAAAAAAAAAAACATTGGACGGGTTTTGTTGTTGCAGTTCCAAGACTGCAAAAGCAAAAAAAACTAAAAGTACTACATGAAGCTGCTGCAACAGGCTGCCTGATCCATTTATCCACAGACTCGTTCCACCAAGAAGTTCTATTGAAAGTCAAAAAACAGCCAGTTAAAACATTCTAAAAGAGTAACCCATGTACACCCCACTGATTGTTTATGTTTATATCTGTCTATACCCGTCCATTAGATCTTAATAATGCAGTCAGCAGAAGAGGGAAAAGTCAACCCTGTGGATCTAGAAAATGATGAATTCCAACAGAAAATAATAAAAAAGGAAGAAGATGAAGATGAAAGTTACTTCTGTAAGTAAACATGGAGCAATATGCCTCTTTTCCACCAGACAGTAGGGTACAGTACAGTGAGGTACAGTACAGTATGGTACAGTACAGTATGGTACAGTACAGTGAGGTACAGTACAGTGTGGTACAGTACAGTGTGGTACAGTATGGTACAGTACAGTAGGGTACAGTACAGTGTGGTACAGTACAGTGTGGTACAGTACAGTATGGTACAGTACAGTGAGGTACAGTACAGTGAGGTACAGTACAGTATGGTACAGTACAGTGAGGTACAGTACAGTGTGGTACAGTACAGTGTGGTACAGTATGGTACAGTACAGTAGGGTACAGTACAGTGTGGTACAGTACAGTGTGGTACAGTACAGTATGCTACAGTACAGTGAGGTACAGTACAGTGAGGTACAGTACAGTATGGTACAGTACAGTATGGTACAGTACAGTGAGGTACAGTACAGTGAGGTACAGTACAGTATGGTACAGTACAGTATGGTACAGTACAGTGAGGTACAGTACAGTATGGTACAGTACAGTATGGTACAGTACAGTGAGGTACAGTACAGTGTGGTACAGTACAGTGTGGTACAGTACAGTAGGGTACAGTACAGTGTGGTACAGTACAGTATGGTACAGTACAGTATGGTACAGTACAGTGAGGTACAGTACAGTGTGGTACAGTACAGTGTGGTACAGTACAGTAGGGTACAGTACAGTGTGGTACAGTACAGTGTGGTACAGTACAGTATGGTACAGTACAGTATGGTACAGTACAGTGAGGTACAGTACAGTGAGGTACAGTACAGTATGGTACAGTACAGTGTGGTACAGTACAGTGAGGTACAGTACAGTGAGGTACAGTACAGTATGGTACAGTACAGTATGGTACAGTACAGTGTGGTACAGTACAGTATGGTAGAGTACAGTGTGGTAAAGTACAGTATGGTACAGTACAGTATGGTACAGTACAGTGTGGTACAGTACAGTAGGGTACAGTACAGTGTGGTACAGTACAGTGTGGTACAGTACAGTGAGGTACAGTACAGTATGGTACAGTACAGTATGGTACAGTACAGTGTGGTACAGTACAGTATGGTACAGTACAGTGAGGTACAGTACAGTATGGTACAGTACAGTGTGGTACAGTACAGTGTGGTACAGTACAGTATGGTATGGTACAGTACAGTGAGGTACAGTATAGTATGGTATGGTACAGTACAGTGAGGTACAGTACAGTGAGGTACAGTACAGTATGGTACAGTACAGTATGGTACAGTACAGTGAGGTACAGTACAGTGTGGTACAGTACAGTGTGGTACAGTACAGTAGGGTACAGTACAGTGTGGTACAGTACAGTGTGGTACAGTACAGTATGGTACAGTACAGTATGGTACAGTACAGTGAGGTACAGTACAGTATGGTACAGTACAGTATGGTATGGTACAGTACAGTGAGGTACAGTACAGTGAGGTACAGTACAGTATGGTACAGTACAGTGTGGTACAGTACAGTGTGGTACAGTACAGTGTGGTACAGTACAGTAGGGTACAGTACAGTGTGGTACAGTACAGTATGGTACAGTACAGTATGGTACAGTACAGTGTAGTTAGTACTGGGTCACTAATCAGTAGAAATAATAAGAGAATGTGGATGATGGGATTAGAACCTGTACTGTACCGTACTGTCCTGTCCTGTACTGCTACACTCCAGTCTGGATTCAAGTTTTTCACAATTTGACTCAGTTTCAGGTGAAGGAACCATAATCCCTGTGGAACACGTCACCTCTGAGGAACGCCTCTCACCAGTGGACCGACAGAGCGGAGGTTTCCAGATGACATCCGTGAAAAAGGAAGAACTTGAAGATCAAGATGAACTCGGTAAGCCTTTTTAATATTGAATCACAACACAGATAGATAGATTCAACTTTATTGTCATTGCTCAGTACAGGTACAAGGCAACGAAATGCAGTTAGCATCTACCAGAAGTGCAAATAGTAGCATTGTGCAAAAAACAGAATATTAGTAACATATATCTATGATTAATATGAATATAAAGTTATAACTACAGCTATTTACATATATGGAATTATATCTATATCAATCAGTTTCTCCAGGCTATACGATACGAGATGCTCGCCTGGCAGTATGGAACGCAAAAACTAAAAAAGTAGACCACTAATAACTACTAATATGCAAAGTCTGGAGAGACGCTGAGCCCCGCGTTGTGCACGCGCCACCATCTCGGTCACTATTAACGTAAGGTCAGAAACTATTAATAAGGTCAGAAATACTGTATAAAACGTGTGTTTATTGTATTAATTATTTATTAATAATTAAGTTACGTGACAGAAGATGAAACCTGCTTCCAGCGCCTGTGTCCCCAGCAGTGTTAATTTCGTTGACGAAAACGAGACGATGACTAAATAGAAACTGCATACAAGAATAAAAAACTATGACGAAATGAATCGACACTTTCGTCAACGAATAAAAACGAGACGAAAATGTTCGGCAGGGACGACATCCAATCAGAACTGATTTAGTTTTGTGGAAGGTAGGGACAAGTTAGGAAGAGATCCAATCAGAACTACTTTAGCGTATGTGGAGGGGCGGAACAAGCCGGGTAGCCATCCAATCAGTACTGATCTTTTGCAGTATTGTGGTAAGACCACACTCGCACATATTTGATCTAAACCCGGGAAGACCAGACCAGCCTGTGAACTTTCTTTACTCATGGAACTAGATTAACTCCACAATGTGAACAGGGAGAAAGAGGAGAGCCGATATATCTGGACACATTTCTCATTTGACGTCATGAAAAACAAGACGATGTGTAAACCATGTAGGGCGACGATCTCGGGTAAAAACACAACACATCTGAAACATCTGGCACCGCTGGCAGTATAATGGAAACATAATGGCACAGCTGCTTTTATGGTACCCAGTTTTATAAAGAATGTAATATACAATTTGTTATAAACAATGCATATATGTTTCAGGCAGAGCAGGACTACTGGTCATTAATATTGTATTATTGTTATGCTCAATAAGCAGGTCAGGTAAATAAAGATGTTGTTTGAAATAAGTTAAATCTGGTTTTGTGTGTATTGCACATTAAACATTAATAATATTCCATAACTGGTTAAAATTGTTTCATTTTGTGTAAGTGTATATAATGACTTAAATAATTTAAGGGAACTGATTAAAAAGCATTTACATTTTACACCCTTTATATTTTTGTAGATAAAACTAGACTAAAACTAAAACAATTCAGATGACTAAATTATGACTAAAACTAAATCAAAATTTGCTGTCAAAATTAACACTGGTCCCCAGTCTGTGTAATAAATTGAATTCAGTTGTGACAGGCTATTATATCAAGATAAAGAATATGATCTGTGCAGTGGCGTCCTTTGTGTGGTGCAGTGCCAGCAGAAGACATTCACACGAGGACACGTAGTAGTAAAATGGAGATATAGTCTGCAACCCCAAACCAAAAAAGTTGGGACAGTATGGAAAATGCGAATTGAAAAAACCACATTGACTGACTTTTATTTGATGTCAGACAGGATGAACCTGAGATATTTCATCTTTTATCTGCTCAACTTCATTTCATTTATTAATAAACATCCATTCCTGCATTTCAGACCTGCAACACATTCCAAAAAAAGTTGGGACGGGGGCAATTTAGTGCTCGTAATGAGGTGAAACACTAAATAATGACGTGATGTGAACAGGTGATTGTGATCATGGTTTGGTACAAAAGCAGCATCCAGGAAAGGCTGAGAGTCTCTGATGAGTAAAGATGATCAGAGGATCCAGTTTGTCCACAAATGTGTGAGAAAATGATTGAAATGTTTAAAAACAATGAACCTCGAAGAAAGATTAGAAGGGATTTGCATGTTCTCCCTCTACAGTGCAGAATATCATTAAACCATTTAAGGAATCAGGAGAAATTTCAGTGTGTAAAGGTCGAGGACACAAGCTTAATCTGAACGCTCGTGATCTTCCATCCCTCAGACGGCGCCGCATCAAGAACCTCCACTCAACACTAGCTGATATAACCACATGGGTGAGGGATTAGTTTATCAAACCTTTATCAGCTCTACAATACAGAGTTACTGCACTAATCATACTTAACACTTTACTGTGTAAAAAAGAAGCCTTGTGTTAACCACGTCCAGAAGCGGCGTCGACTTCTCTGGGCTCGGAGGCATCTAGGATGGACCATCACACAGTTTTTATATTGTTTCATCTCATTTATAATGTTATAAATGTGTTTTATTATTTTCTGCTTCAGAACTGAACGACGATTTCTCCTGCTCCTCGTGTCCACGTTCCTCTACAACCCAAAATCACTTCCACGATGACATATATGAGACCCTGGTGAACATCACAGAGACTGAACGTGAGGATCTGACGCCCACCAGAAGCTCCAGTAATCAGCAAACGTCCTCTGGTACTGTCAGCATTAACACCTCTCTCAGTCCCACACAGGAAGAAGGAAACGTCTGCTCACAGTGTGGGAAGAGCTTCAGCTCCCAGAGCGCTCTTAAAATACACCAGCGCATTCACAACGGAGAGAAGCCGTATCACTGCTCGCAGTGCGGGAAGAGCTTCCTTCACAACAGTGTCCTCAAAAGTCACCAGCGCATTCACACCGGAGAAAAACCACACCGTTGCTCACAGTGTGGAAAGGGTTTTACTAACCAGAGTACTCTAAATAGACACCAGCGCGTTCACACCACAGAGCAGCAATATCAGTGCTCGGAGTGCGGGAAGAGATTCAATCGGCAGAGTAACCTTAAAAGACACCAGCTCATTCACACCGGAGAGAAACCGCACCAGTGCTCGGAGTGCGGGAAGTGTTTCAATCGGCAGAGTGACCTTAAAATCCACCAGTGGATTCACACCGGAGAGAAACCGCTTTGTTGCTCGCAGTGTGGACGGAGTTTTACTAACCAGAGTACCTTAAATAGGCACCAGCGCATTCACACCGGAGAGAAACCGTACCAGTGCTCGCACTGCGGGAAGAGTTTTAATACGCACAGTCACCTCAAAAGACACCACATCATTCACACCGGAGAGAAACTGTGCCAGTGCTTCCAGTGTGGGAAGACTTTTAATACGCACAGTCATCTCAAAGTGCACCAGCGCATTCACACCGGAGAGAGACCGTATCAGTGCACGCAGTGTGGGAAACGTTTTAATCAACTGGGTGACCTCAAAAAACACGAGCGCATTCACACCGGAGAGAAACCCTACTGTTGTTCACAGTGTGGGAGGAGCTTTAACGATCAAGGTGTTCTCAAAATACACCAGCGCATTCACACCGGAGAGAAACCCTATCAGTGCTTACAGTGTGGGAAGAGATTCAATCGGCGGAGTCACCTCAAGATCCACAAGCACGTCCACACCGGGGAGAAGCTGTATCGCTGCTTACAGTGCGGGAAGAGCTTTAATACGTCCAGTAGCCTCAGAAGGCACCAGCTCATTCACACAGGAGAGAAACCGTACCAGTGCTCACACTGTGGAAAATGCTTTACTCAACAAGGTGTTCTCATAATCCACCAGCGCATTCACACCGGAGAGAAACCGTATCGGTGCCTGCAGTGCGGAAAGAGCTTTTTCGACAAGAGAACTTTGAAAATTCACCAGTACATTCACACCGGGGAGAAACCGCACCGCTGCGCGCAGTGCGGGAAACGCTTCAACCGTCGGAGCGAGCTCAGAATACACCAGCACGTTCACACCGGAGAGAAACCCTATCAGTGCTCGCAGTGCGGGAAGAGCTTTAATCGGCAGAGTGATCTCAAAAGGCACCGGCGCATTCACACCGGAGAGAGACTATATCAGTGCTCACAGTGTGGAAGGGGCTTTTATCAACAAAGCGATCTGAGGAAACACCAGCGCATTCACACCGGAGAGAAACTCTGTCAGTGCTCACATTGCGGGAAGAGCTTTTATCAACAGAGCGATCTCAAGAAACACCAGCGCATTCACACCGGAGAGAAACCGTATCGGTGCTCAGAGTGTGGACACTGCTTTGCTTATTTATCAACACTTAAGAGGCACAAGTGTGACACACGATCATGAAATGGACCAAGAGGCTCTGCAGTCGGGTGGTTTGGGTGGCTTAGCAGGGTCTCCCAAAAACGTGGTCGTTATAAACCCCCCTTATGTGTGAGGGTGAGTGAGTGTAAAGCTTTAGACAGTCAAATCCCCCTGAGCCTTAAGCATTTTCACTTTCATGTAGCCCCTCAACCATTAATATACAGACAGCCAAATGTAATATAGTCTTTATAGTTATTACACCCATAGCCACATGATACAGATCCATAAGTATTCGGACACCCCTATACCCCTGAGCCATTACTATCCAATACGATAAATGTTTGGACAACCCACCCAATTCATCTGTACTTTTCATCAGCATGTGTACAAACTTTTACTCAGTAATTTATGACTTCACGCTTCACTGAGGTATGTATACGACACAGAGGTCGAATTCAGAGTTGTAAGTAACTAGTTGAATAACACAAACTGGTGTTAATTTGCATAAGTAAGCAGCAAAAATGTGTTTAAAAGAGGAGTACATCACTGTAATTAAATGTAATAAAGTTCTTTCCTGATTCAGCGTCACCTTGTCCGAGACTTTCTTGACGCACCACTGCCAAGTGATGATATGTTTCAGGTGTCTGTTTCAAAGGTCTGTACAGGTGGATAAAAATTCCAGTCGATGAAAGAACCTTGGCAAAACCCTAAAGCCCCAGTAGCATAATACAACAAATAATTAACAGTACAAAACAAAAGCAAACAGAAAAGTAAAAATAGAACCGAGTCTTTCTTGTGATTAACATAAAATGAATAACTGGTAACTGTAATGATGCATGAGGTATATTGCTAGTGTAAAAATTGAATAGTAATTAAATTATTAAATTATTAAATAGTAAAGTGACATGTGACAATATTGCACAATGAGGCCAATATAGCCAAATATATACATACACATATACACCCATACACATACATATTCACACATGCAAATACATACACATATATACTTATGTACACATATGCAAATACATACACACATACCTGTATATACATACATATATACAGTGTATATATATATATATATATATAAACCTGCACATGCATACAAGTGCATACGAGTACGTACACACATGGCTACACTAGAAACCCTCAGTCTTTAGCTACAGTCAGCCGTCCCTACCTGCTGGAGTTGTAGAGCCTAATTATTTACTAGAGACTAATTATTTAATTTCCTTCGGGATCAATAAAGTATCTATCTATCTATCTATCCATCCATCCATCCATCTAGATAAAAATATCTCGGCCTCCAGAGAGTTCTCCCTGCATTTAAGAAGAAATCTGTCTTTCCAAATTAAATCCTGAATGTTGTTTAAATGTTATAAAGCTTTGAAAGTTTATGGATGAAGTACAGTGGTGTATAGTAATGAAGTAATAATACTTCGTTACAGTACTTAAGTAGTTTTTTTGGAGTATCTGTACTTTACTGGAGGATAAACATTTTCGGCAACTTTCACTTTTACTCCACTACATTTTCTAAAGAAATTGTGTACTTTTACTCCGATACATTCGACGTATGCATATTCGTTACTCGTTACAACAAAATAATAATAATAAATAAGCTAAATCATGTGAGATGTGTGACAGACTGCAGCAGGTTTGGCGAATCTGCGCTTGAAAGTTAGATCGGTGGTTACACACATTAATGCGCATGTGCAAACAAAGTGAAGCGCGTCGTTCACCCAAAGACACGAAAATATCAGCATATCCAGTTTCGATTTATAAAAACTCACCTGCCGATGTTAGGTTTTTAACATAACATCATTATTAAACATAAATTACATCCAGACCACATGGTCTATTGTTCAACATGTCGCCGGCTAAGCTCTCTCCCTGACTCCTACAGAAAGGGGGGGGGAGGCAGAGCCCGGGGCTTGTTAGCACACTTCATTGGCTCCACCAGCAGTAAAGGAGGAGGAGCCTAGCTGAGTTTAAAAACTGGCGGGGAAGAGAGGCGCGGCCTCTTTCTTACGTGGTGTGTCTAGACTGCAGGAGTAAGGAGCGCCGGCCGGCTTAGCTCTGATATATATTCACAGATTATTTTTACACTTAATAAAGTGTTTTAAAGAGTACTTTCTGGACTTCTCGACTGCTTTCTTCAGGACCTTTTGAACCAAAAGATTCATCCTAACAATAAGCTAAATCATGTGAGATGTGTGACAGACTGCGGCAGGTTTGGCGAATCTGCGCTTGAAAGTTAGATTGGTGGTTACACACATTAATGCGCATGTGCAAACAAAGTGAAGCGTGTCGTTCACCCAAAGACACGAAAATATCGGCATATCCAGTTTCGATTTATAAAAACTCACCTGCCGACTAATATTTCTTCATTTAATTTCTGTATTACACCTGTATTACAATGTTTTCTTAAAATAAGAATACCAATATTTTTTAGTTTAAAACATGCCAGTCAGGGAGTAGATACGACCCAAACAAGATGATTTAAATACAGCTTATTTTTACCCAAATATTTCGATTAAAACTAATAGTTGAGCAGAACATTAAAGGCTTAAAAATGCCACATGTTTTGTTAAACTCTCTTGAGCTGATATATAGCGTCAGGGCCGCAAGTGAGCTGCCTTTGGCAGTTCATTCAGTGGTTTAAGAACAGACACCCATTCATGCACACATACAATCATACAACAGACAAACATATAGACTACTTACCCGACCCTCACCGCAGCCACCCCACTCCCAACAACGGGATACACGGCTACGGTGAGCTTAGACACCACTGCCGCAAGGCTTTCTGGGTAAAGCCCGTGCCAGCCCCCAGTGGCGACGCTACACTGCCACCTCCCTAATGGTCAACCCACTCACCAGCGTCCACTGGGTGGCTCCCCGGCCAGACCGCACCCCATTACACTGTCGAGCTGCTCTTCCACCCACTGCTGGACCGGGCACCCTGCCCCTACAGCCACCTGGGCTAGCGCACTCAGACAGACCAGACATATTGGCCCACTGTACCACCAGAGCCACCCAAATGCCACAATCCCACTTCTGACACCAATGTGGCGCCAGCGAGCAGGAAGGATGGTGTCAGGGCCGCGAGTGAGCTGCCTTTGGCAGTTCATTCAGTGGTTTAAGAACAGACACCCATTCATGCACACATACAATCATACAACAGACAAATATATAAACTACTTACCCAACCCTCACCGCAGCCACCCCACTCCCAACAACGGGATACACGGCCACGGTGAGCTTAGACATCACTGCCGCAAGGCTTTCTGGGTAAAGCCCGTGCCGGCCCCCAGTGGCGACGCTACAATATCTATGACTTGAATGTACTACTCAAATACAAAAATTAGGACAGTATAGAAAATGCAAATGAAATGAATGCAGTGTTTCTTACATTTACATCGACTCTTATTCCATCGTAACCCAAAATATTTCATGTTTTGTCTGGTTAACTTCATTTAAACTCTTAACATACATAAACATGCATTTTAAGCTACAACACATTCCAAAAAAGTTGGAACAGGGCAATTTAGGGCTAGTAATCAGGTAAAAGCTGATTATAATCATGATTTGGCACAAATCATGTTCAGATAAAGGATTAAAATGTATTGAATTCTATAATTCTTATGTTGTGAAGACCTGGATTTTCTGTAGGTGGAAGGTCAGCTCCACTGTTAAGGTGGTTTACAGGCTTAAAAGAATAATCTTCATATTTTTCAAAATTCTGACCACTTCAGTTTATACTAACAGCATTTACTTTTACTTCTACTTTTAATACTTAAGTACATTAAACATCAAATACTTTTTGACTTTTACTCAAGTAATATTTTAAAAGGTGACTTTTACTTCTATCAAAGTAAATTTCTGGTAAGATACTTGTACTTTTACTCAAGCATGCACTTCAGGTACTTTATACACCACTGATGAAGTATAGCCGAGTGTGCAAATCAAAAGTATATCATATAAAAATTGTAAATTTAATACAGAGTTAATAAAAAGAAAAAAGGGTTTCTTTGTTATATTAATTTCAGGAACAGTAAGTAGGTATGACCCAAGAAAAAAATACAACATGAATTAGAAAATTAATATTCAGGTGGAATGTGACTGGGCTGACACTTCATAAGTTTCATCTTGTACTGGGACACACCGCAGTGGAGCACCGACTGCTGAACTGAGGTGAGAATTACAGGCTGTGAAACTTGAGGCGTTGGACAGATCAGAGTAGTCTTGAAGGAACAGTGACTCAAATCTCAGTTTAGATTCCGGAGGCCTGGTCTTATTCAAAACAGGTTAAACCAGGCTGGTTCCGGGATAACACGTACCCATGCCCACTGGGTCATTTCAATATGGGTGATTGTTGCCGTGATACAGCTCTGTCTAGAAGTACCCAGTGTTCCACCTGCAAGTTGATCAAGAGATCCTTGATGATAACCTGCTCCAGAGCGCTCTGGACCTCAGACTGGAGCGAAGGTTTACCTTCCAACATGACAACGACCTGAAGCACACAGTCAAGAGAATCACCTACCTGGGCAAAAGTATTTACACCCCTACCATATACATGCTTGCACACACACACAATCACTTATCTGAGCAAATGTATACACATCTCCTCTCACATCTACAAACTTGGACACACCCTAGCAACCACCTCAGAACAGCTTAGTAACCCAGTGCACCTTAGCAACCACCTAGTTATCCCTTAACAATCATTTCACTACATCTTAGCAATAACCTGTTACCATAGCGACTACCTAGCGACACCTTAGCAACCACTCCCTATTTTCTTTCGACTTAGCAACATCTTAAAACTACCTAGCAACTCCTAAGTAACCACCCTATATACCTTGGCACCTACTTAGTGACTACAGATGTTAAAAGGGTCAGCTTGTTATAAAGCATATATTGTTTTATTTACTTTACCATAGCCACCAACTGGAAATCATTTAAGCTGCGCAGTCACTGAGTTTTCCTCAGGAAATGCACTTTTTTAGTTATTGTTATGTGAGATTATTGATTGCTCACCGTTCTGTATGCACTCCTGACAATGTCTGGGCACGCTCCTAATGAGATGGCGGATGGTGTCCTGGGAGATCTACTCTCAGTCTTGGATCAGGGTATCAGTATGCTTCTGGACAGTCTGGGGGCCAGTTCATGGCGTTGATGCCTTTGTCATCCCGGTACTGCCTGGCCTTATGTCATCCACATAAGGCCAGGCATTGTTCTGCACCAGGAGGAACCCAGAGCTCACAGCACCAGTACGGTCTGACGATGGCTCTGAGAATTTTAGCTGTCATTTACATTTTCAGCATTTAGCAGACGCTTTTATCCAAAGCGACTTACAGTACTGTGACATTATATTGTCTAAGCAACTGAGGGTTATGGGCCTTGCTCAGGGGCCCATAACAACAATGGCAACCTGGCAGTGATGAGGCTAAACCAGTGACCTTTTGATTACTAGTCCAGTATCTTAACCACTAAGCTGTGTGTTGAAAATGTAATTGCTCTTGTAGCGATCTGTAGTTAACTAATCTTTCTGTGCGGCCCGGTAGTAAATGACCTGCGGCCCGGTGGTTGGGCACCACTGCACTAGAGGACGTTGGCCCTCATACAACCCTCACAGAGTCTGTTTCTGACACTTTGGTCATAACCATGCACACCAGTAGCCTGCTGGATGTCATTTTGTACGGCTCTCGCACTAAGAAGCGGGTACGAGTGCCACTGCTGGATTGATGCCCTTCTCTGGCCCTGTCCAGCTCTCTTGATGTAACATACCGGTACAGATTAACTTGGGGTTATACTGTAATGATTGTGTTAGCTACTGTAATGATTGTGTTAGCTACTGTAATGATTGTGTTAGCTTAGTTTTTGAGCAGTGTATGTTTATAGTTTTGATTTACTAGACAGTTGTGATTATTTTTATTAAATTTGAGTATCGTGTTCAACACTGCTCCATTCACCAGTGCAGCAGGTGGCTTTAATCCAGCTCCTCAGCTGCTTCATAATCAGAAAATAAACCACAGAAGAAGAAGCTGCAGCAGCTGATGTGTTTGTACTAAAGTGAATCATCTGTAAGTACAATATTTATTTATTTTTTATTATTACACTTAAATTAAAAACTACATTTCAATAATAATAAAACCAGAGTTTATGATAAAATGTCACTGTAAGGATTTGAAAAGCGTGAACTCCCTTCTAATGTAACACGCAGACTGCTAGCTGCTCCGCTAACTGTAAGCATCACAAATGATTCAGTGTTGATGAATCGATTCACTTGAGTTTATTCGGATAAATGAATCAGGTGAGCGAAACGAGTTTTCTTTCGTTATTTATATTTAACAGTTTCATAGAACTAGAACCACGTCGAGTTTTAAACTTTGTTTACAGATTGTTTTTGAGATAACTTTAGGTTATATGTTGTTTATGCAGTTTTCTGAGATTTTGTTAAAATAAATTTCACTGATATTCCTTTTCCACCGACGCGGATCCGGCTCCGTTCCGGTTCGTGAACTTGATTATGAACCGGTTCCGGAGGTTCCAGACAGCAAACTAGTGTCTAATCTGGCACCACAGAATACTTGGCTCTTCAGTTCTTCTCACGTCAATGAACTAAAGAAAACAACAACTGCGACAAACACGTCTACGTCTTCTTATCACCGACAGCTGATCCATGCTTTTTACATAAAAACAAACATCTGTAACAGCAGCACAAATCCACACAGATAATCTAATTTTAGATTTTAGATGTTTTTTTTCGCTCTGATAGACTCTTATCTTAAAGCTCTTTTTTTTCGAACTGCAGGCGCTGCAATGCAATCTGAATGGGTTCCGGGAGGGCTCGCACTAACCTGGTGTTGCGATCTCGTCAACACGACTACCATCACCTCAGTTCGGAGCAACTCCATCGTGTCATTAAGGGAAATGCCATTCAGTCGTGGTAGTAATCAGGATAAATTAGCAACTTAAGAATTAGGGCCACCCAGAGCAAATTTAAACATCAAGTATCTGGGTGATTCTTCAATTGCGGGCTCTTTTGACCATCTTAACTTTTGAAAAATAAAATTAGTAATAATTTAGTTTTAATTATGTCAAGATAATGCTTACATGCTTTAGAGCAAAGACTTAATGATGGCCACAATTGAGCTTATATAGAATTTTAATATTTTATATTTATATGCAAGATGTCATTATGTGTTGGTAATGACGTGTTGCGGTAATGACAATTTTTACTTTTTTTAAGGAAAAAACTAGCTAGGCCATGGATTTGCTATAGCTAGTCAACAGCTAGTACAAGGTGCACTTTAAATACATATAAATAATGTGTATATATATATATTTTTTGGTAAACTACTGCCATACTGATGTAAATGGTAATGAGCTGAATAAATATACTCTATGATCAGGAGAAATACATGATTAAATTACTCACATTTTCAGACATTAAAATGTTAATCTTCTCTCATGGCTGGCATGTGCTTCCTTACTAGTCTTTGTTTCCATGGTTACAACATAAACAAGTGTTACCTTCAAATGATTCCCTACAGAAACCATACACTGTTGCGGTAATGACGATAATGCTGGGGACAGTAATATATTGCTCAAAAATATGCACAGGTAATGAATTGATAACTTTTTAGCATTTTATTAGAGCAGAGAAGTTTTAAAGTCTGGGTTGGGGACAAGGTCAAAGTAGCAAAATACTGATGTTTAAATCATCATAAAAAAATGAAAATCATAATTATTTTGGTATGTAATTTTTTTAGTTATGCAATGAATGATCTTTTTAATACCTAAAATATTTGTTTTGTAATAAAGTATTTTTAACACAAATTTATAACTTTATAAAATTAAATTATAAATTTATAATAATAGTGCACATGCACATGTGTTAAAAGATTTACAATTTGTGTTAAATAACTCAAATATGTATCAATAAATATTTTTTTGTTGTTTAATGAGGTTTCTTGTCATTCATTGTCATTATCTTTCATCCACATCACTATAATGTCTTTTGAGGTGCAAGGGTTGAATATTTCTGATTGCAACTGTATCTGTCATCTATCTATCTGTCTGTTAGATGTTGAACCATTCAATCAGCAGAAGTTGGAAACGTCACTCCCATGGATTCACAAAATGAAGGATTCGAAAAGAACATACTGAAAAAGGAAGAAGATGAAGATGAAGGTTACTCCTGTAAGTAAACATGGAGCAATTTCCATCAGACAGTATGGTACAGTACAGTGTGGTTAGTACTGGAGTCACTAATCAATGTAAATAATAAGAGAAAGTGGATAACCTTAAATTTTCCTTCATTTGTTTTGTTTTTCACAATTTCAGGTGAAGGATCCTTAATCACTGTGGGACACGTCACCTCTGAGGGACACCTCGCCCCAGTGGACCAACACACTGAAGGGTTCTATATGAAGTCTGTGAAGAAGGAAGAACCCAAAGATGAAGATGAACTCAGTAAGACATTCTTATCTTGAGCAAAACAACACGTCCATTTGTGTCTTGAATTCATTATTATATTCCTGGACCTACTTTTAGCTCCAGGAATATAAATCTCTAGTACTGTTGTCAAAACACTTTAATAACTTAATGAGTTGCTAAGAACTTATAATTGACTCTAACCTAGGTGGACTCTAGATGCACTAGAATCTAAATAGGGTGCATGTTATTAGTCAATAATAGATGTACGTCATAAACAAAGCAACAGAACCAAGCCCTTCATGCAGCATGGAAACTAAGTCTACCTCTTGTAGTAGTCTTCAGAAGCCAGAGATGTTACCTCATCTCAGAACTTTCAAACTGGTCTCAACAGAAGGAGCTGGGTTGAGGTTTTCTGTCCCTCCCTTCTGTCCCAGGTTAGCTTCACGACACGAAAAGCAGAATTTTGGATTCTCAGCAGACGGCTTTGTTCTCTCCTCTTGGTTGGATGCTTTAGGTAATGATGTTGGGTTCTATGCTCAATCGAATTAGGATCATAGGTTAAAACTTTACCTTGGCTAGTGGCAGAGTTTTAGATGTTGATGATTGTGTCCAGTAGAGGCGACCAGCACACTAAACTTGACCAATTTATTCTAAATGTAAGATATGGCGCACGTTGGAACCCTTCAGAATGAAAGCCTTCAAGTGATTTTTAGAACAGCACTAAACCGATTAGTGAATCGAGACTGCAAAATCTGAGATCTTCCAAAGATGTCCAAGAAGAAGCAAGCTTACTCAGAATGGTTACCGCTTTTTTCAAGGAGTGTGGGAGATGTGTTTTGGGTGAATGTAACCAATAAGCAATGATGCCTTTTTAGGAGCACTTGACAAAATCGGATGCCTTTTTTGTTGGGCCCTAATCTTCAGAGGATCATAAAACTTTAAAGATAAGGAGCTGTAGGGAATTTCAGATTCCTAATGTTCATAGGCTAACGATTCTCAGCTGCTGAAGCCTTGCAACTGATCCAGGAGAGGCTCACCCTGCAGAGTGAATAACAATGCAGCTCCAGAGATGAAAATGGCAAAGCAAAGAAGAACGTCTTCATTTTGAGCAATGTGTTGATCCCTAGGAGGTTGCTTGTGATTAAGGACACATCAGTACAGTACGGGTGGAAAAACAACTTTTCCACACTTTCGTCAAGGGACAGATACCAGACAATTTTGTGGAACATACACATGAGTGACCCAGATGAGGACAGAATGAATGATGCCAAAAGGGGAACATCAGAGCTTGACAGACTGTTCCAGATCAAATCTATGATGTAGACAGTTCAGAATGCTTGTATGTCTTTCTACCATCCTTTGGATAGCATGGCATAGTACATGAGGGACAAACCAACCAAGTGGGGTTTCCAGCAATGTGTACACTGTGGACTTCTCTCTGTACACGGAAAAGATCAACTTCCCCAGAGGTCAAGGACTCTCTTATGATTCGGTCATGTCCCTGATTGGCAATAGGCTTTTGTGTACATGGACAATTTTTAAACAAGCCCAAAACTTTTCAAGACTTGTTTGCTTCCAAGTTTGGTGCTTGTGGAACATACAGTGAATGTACATCAAGGAAAGAATGTCCATGCAGTGCTGTCATTGGCCTAATAAAGAAGTCTCCTAGAGAAAAGTTCCAGGATGTTCCTCTTTTCATTGTCAAGTGGATGGACACATGACTGGTGTCGAACCTGCTCCTCTATTCATACAGCCTTCACTGCGATGCAATACAGAGTGAAAAGAGTGAAATCCAGACGTGAGGGTCCTTTCCTTGACCGTCACCAGTGATGGAATACAACACATTCATGGGAGGTGTGTAGTTGTCAGACCAGCTGATCCAGTCCTACACAACACAGCACAGAACATTGTAGTGGTATAGAAAACTCTCCCCTTACTTTTTGGACATTGCTGTGACCAGTGTCTACGTTCTTTACAAAGAACTTGAGGAACAGGAAGCATGAATGGGGAGTTTACTGCACAGCTGTGTGGTGTGACACACAAGACCCTTGTAAAGACAGCCACTGGTGTTTGTATGCCACTTTCTGTAGCTGACCTTCTCACTGACCAATGGATGAAGGCTCCTGCTGGACGCAAGACCTGCATGTATTGCAGTTATTAAGTCATTAAGTTGATTTAATTATATTAAATATAGACTTGTGACACACTTATGGCTCTCACACGTGTTTCTGAGTTTGTGCTGAATATGAACCAGTATTTATTTATTTTTTTATGTTTTTTATATTTAATGGGTATGGAAGGAGCTACTTCCTGGTCCTTGTCCTTGCTATCTGATGCACTTAAAGATGTATCAGTAGCAAGTGGACAAAGTGAAAACCTTTTTGCCTGCCAGGATGTACCCAGTACAATACCTAATGGCAAATGCTTGTACCCTGGCCAGTTGGTTTCCAAATTACTAACTTTAAGGAAAGTGAGTTGATGTGCAACATGTCTTGGATTCACTGTGGAAAATACATCAATTTTATGTTAGATGGGGATTAATTATGGATACCTAACATTTTATCACTATATGTGTTTTGTATTCTTTAGACATGAACAACGATTCCTCCTGCTCCTCGTGTCCAGTATTCTTTACAACCCAAAATCACCTCCACAATCACAGTGACGAATCTGAGACTGAGCGTGAGGATCTGACGCCCTCCAGTAATCAGCAAACGTCCTCTGGTACTGTCAGCATTAACACCTCTCTCAGTTCCACACAGGAAGAAGGAAATGTCTGCTCACAGTGTGGGAAGAGCTTCAGGTTCCGGAGTAATCTCAAATTACACCAGCGCATTCACACCGGAGAGAGACCGTATCAGTGCTCACAGTGTGGAAAGAGTTTTAATTATCAGAGTAATTTTAACGCTCACCAGCTCATTCACACCGGACTGAAACTGTATCAGTGCTCAGAGTGTGGGAAAAGTTTTTATCAACAGAGTGATTTAAGAAAACACCAGCGCATTCACACTGGAGAGAAGCCTCATCAGTGCTCGCAGTGTGGGAAAAGTTTCAATCAGCAGAGTCTTCTCAAAATACACCAGCGCATTCACACCGGAGAGAAACCGTATCAGTGCTCACAGTGCGGGAAGAGTTTTAATCAGCAGAGTCATCTCAGAAACCACCAGCGCATTCACACTGGAGAGAAGCCCTATCACTGCTCAGAGTGTGAGAGAAGTTTTTATCAACAAAGTGATCTCAAGATACACCGGCGCATTCACACTGGAGAGAAACCGTATCAGTGCTCAGAGTGTGGAAAGAGCTTTAATCGACAGAGTGATCTCAAGATACACCAGCGCGTTCACACTAGAGAGAAACCGTATCAGTGCTCTCAGTGTGAAAAGAGCTTTAATACACACAGTGGTCTCAAAACTCATCAGCACAATCACTCTGGAGAGAAACCGTATCACTGCTTACAGTGTGGGAAAGGTTTTAACCGACAGAGTCATCTCAAAATCCACCAGCGCATTCACACTGGAGAGAAACCCTATCAGTGCTCACAGTGTGGAAAGAGCTTTACTACACATAGTAGTCTCAAAATACACCAGCGCATTCACACCGGAGAGAAACCGTATCAGTGCTCACTGTGTGAGAAGAGTTTTAATCAACAGAGTAATCTCAAAATACACCAGCGCATTCACACCGGGGAAAAAACATATCGGTGCTCGGAGTGTGGCAAGAGTTTTAATTTGCATAGTAGTCTCAAAACTCACCAGCGCATTCACACTGGGGAGAGACCGTATCAGTGCTTACAGTGTAGGAAGAGTTTTAATCAACAGAGTCATCTGAAAAAACACCAGTGCATTCACACCGGAGAGAAACCGCATCAGTGCTCAGAGTGTGGCAAGAGTTTCATTCAACAAATTCAACTTAAAAAGCACCAGCGCATTCATATGGGAGAGAAAGTATATGAGTACTCATAGTATGGTAAGAGTTTTAATTGAGTCATCTTAAAATCTCCCACTAAACTGCTTGTGCCATTGTGACAAATTGAGCTTTAGAACGGAACATTTACCATGTAAAGTTTATTCATTATATATATATATATATTAAAATTATGATTATTATCAGTTTTGTATATATAGTAATCCTTTACTCATGAGCTTAACCCATCAAAAACAATGTAAAAAGTGCTGGACATTCTTCCTTGATAAATGTTTATTTTATTATTGCTAATTCCATTTTTAAACTATCTTTAAACCATAGTTCATCTTTAAGCTCTTAAGTTTTTCTTTCTTTTAAAAATATATAATATTTGCCGCTCAGGTGGCGCAGCGGTAAAAACACACGCTGGAACCAGAGCTGGGATCTGGAATACATCGTATCGAACCTCAGCTCTGCCTGCCGAGGTTCGCCTCAGATATGGGCGGGACTAAGCCGGATGGGGTCTCTCTCTCATGACTGGTGCAATTACGACCCCTGCTGGCTGATTGATGGCACCTGCACAGAGATGAGGAAGGAGAGCTCTTAGGGTGTGTCTCTCCGTACACAACGCTAGGTGGCGCCACACTCGTCAATGTGTGGGTGATAAGATGCGTACGGCTGCTGCCCACGTGTCGGAGGGGGCCTGGGTTAGCTTTGATCTCCTCGGTCAGAGCGGGGATCGGCATTGGTGGAGAGGAAGCATGACGCAATCGGGCAATTGGACGCCCTAAAAGGGGAGAAAATGCATAAAGAAAAAAAATAAAAAATAAAATATATATATATATATATACAGTGTATCACAAAAGTGAGTACACCCCTCACATTTCTGCAGATATTTAAGTATATCTTTTCATGGGACAACACTGACAAAATGACACTTTGACACAATGAAAAGTAGTCTGTGTGCAGCTTATATAACAGTGTAAATTTATTCTTCCCTCAAAATAACTCAATATACAGCCATTAATGTCTAAACCACCGGCAACAAAAGTGAGTACACCCCTAAGAGACTAGACCCCTAAATGTCCAAATTGAGCACTGCTTGTCATTTTCCCTCCAAAAAGTCATGTGACTCGTTAGTGTTACTAGGTCTCAGGTGTGCATAGGGAGCAGGTGTGTTCAATTTAGTAGTACAGCTCTCACACTCTCTCATACTGGTCACTGAAAGTTCCAACATGGCACCTCATGGCAAAGAACTCTCTGAGGATCTTAAAAGACGAATTGTTGCACTACATGAAGATGGCCAAGGCTACAAGAAGATTGCCAACACCCTGAAACTGAGCTGCAGCACAGTGGCCAAGATCATCCAGCGTTTTAAAAGAGCAGAGTCCACTCAGAACAGACCTCGCGTTGGTCGTCCAAAGAAGCTGAGTGCACGTGCTCAGCGTCACATCCAACTGCTGTCTTTGAAAGATAGGCGCAGGAGTGCTGTCAGCATTGCTGCAGAGATTGAAAAGGTGGGGGGTCAGCCTGTCAGTGCTCAGACCATACGCCGCACACTACATCAAATTCGTCTGCATGGCTGTCACCCCAGAAGGAAGCCTCTTCTGAAGTCTCTACACAAGAAAGCCCGCAAACAGTTTGCTGAAGACATGTCAACTAAGGACATGGATTACTGGAACCATGTCCTATGGTCTGATGAGACCAAGATTAATTTGTTTGGTTCAGATGGTCTCAAGCATGTGTGGCGGCAATCAGGTGAGGAGTACAAAGATAAGTGTGTCATGCCTACAGTCAAGCATGGTGGTGGGAATGCCATGGTCTGGGGCTGCATGAGTGCAGCAGGTGTTGGGGAGTTACATTTCATTGAGGGACACATGAACTCCAATATGTACTGTGAAATACTGAAGCAGAGCATGATCCCCTCCCTCCGGAAACTGGGTCGCAGGGCAGTGTTCCAGCATGATAATGACCCCAAACACACCTCTAAGACGACCACTGCTTTATTGAAGAGGCTGAGGGTAAAGGTGATGGACTGGCCAAGCATGTCTCCAGACCTAAACCCAATAGAACATCTTTGGTGCATCCTCAAGCGGAAGGTGGAGGAGCGCAAAGTCTCGAATATCCGCCAGCTCCGTGATGTCGTCATGGAGGAGTGGAAAAGCATTCCAGTGGCAACCTGTGAAGCTCTGGTAAACTCCATGCCCAGGAGAGTTAAGGCAGTTCTGGGAAATAATGGTGGCCACACAAAATATTGACACTTCAGGAACTTTCACTAAGGGGTGTACTCACTTTTGTTGCCGGTGGTTTAGACATTAATGGCTGTATATTGAGTTATTTTGAGGGAAGAATAAATTTACACTTTTATATAAGCTGCACACAGACTACCTTTCATTGTGTCAAAGTGTCATTTTGTCAGTGTTGTCCCATGAAAAGATATACTTAAATATCTGCAGAAATGTGAGGGGTGTACTCACTTCTGTGATACACTGTATATACAGTGTATCACAAAAGTGAGTACACACCTCACATTTCTGCAAATATTTTATTATATCTTTTCATGGGACAACACTAAAGAAATAAAACTTGGATATAACTTGGAGTAGTCAGTGTACAGCTTGTATAGCAGTGTAGATTTACTGTCTTCTGAAAATAACTCAACACACAGCCATTAATGTCTAAATGGCTGGCAACATAAGTGAGTACACCCCACAGTGAACATGTCCAAATTGTGCCCAAAGTGTCAATATTTTGTGTGACCACCATTATTATCCAGCACTGCCTTAACCCTCCTGGGCATGGAATTCACCAGAGCTGCACAGGTTGCTACTGGAATCCTCTTCCACTCCTCCATGATGACATCACGGAGCTGGTGGATGTTAGACACCTTGAACTCCTCCACCTTCCACTTGAGGATGCGCCACAGGTGCTCAATTGGGTTTAGTCCATCACCTTTACCTTCAGCTTCCTCAGCAATGCAGTTGTCATCTTGAAGGTTGTGTTTGGGGTCGTTATCCTGTTGGAAAACTGCCATGAGGCCCAGTTTTCGAAGGGAGGGGATCATGCTCTGTTTCAGAATGTCACAGTACATGTTGGAATTCATGTTTCCCTCAATGAACTGCAGCTCCCCAGTGCCAGCAACACTCATGCAGCCCAAGACCATGATGCTACCACCACCATGCTTGACTGTAGGCAAGATACAGTTGTCTTGGTACTTCTCACCAGGGCGCCGCCACACATGCTGGACACCATCTGAGCCAAACAAGTTTATCTTGGTCTCGTCAGACCACAGGGCATTCCAGTAATCCATGTTCTTGGACTGCTTGTCTTCAGCAAACTGTTTGCTGGCTTTCTTGTGCGTCAGCTTCCTTCTGGGATGACGACCATGCAGACCGAGTTGATGCAGTGTGCGGCGTATGGTCTGAGCACTGACAGGCTGACCTCCCACGTCTTCAACCTCTGCAGCAATGCTGGCAGCACTCATGTGTCTATTTTTTAAAGCCAACCTCTGGATATGACGCCGAACACGTGGACTCAACTTCTTTGGTCGACCCTGGCGAAGCCTGTTCCGAGTGGAACCTGTCCTGGAAAACCGCTGTATGACCTTGGCCACCATGCTGTAGCTCAGTTTCAGGGTGTTAGCAATCTTCTTATAGCCCAGGCCATCTTTGTGGAGAGCAACAATTCTATTTCTCACATCCTCAGAGAGTTCTTTGCCATGAGGTGCCATGTTGAATATCCAGTGGCCAGTATGAGAGAATTGTACCCAAAACACCAAATTTAACAGCCCTGCTCCCCATTTACACCTGGGACCTTGACACATGACACCAGGGAGGGACAACGACACATTTGGGCACAATTTGGACATGTTCACTGTGGGGTGTACTCACTTATGTTGCCAGCTATTTAGACATTAATGGCTGTGTGTTGAGTTATTTTCAGAAGACAGTAAATCTACACTGCTATACAAGCTGTACACTGACTACTCTAAGTTATATCCAAGTTTCATGTCTATAGTGTTGTCCCATGAAAAGATATAATGAAATATTTGCAGAAATGTGAGGGGTGTACTCACTTTTGTGATACACTGTATATATATATGGATTTTTGCATATTTTATGTCCTTGTTTGAATTAAATACACATTATTAATGATGCAGGTTTATAATGAATTAATCTCACTGTAATAAATAAAAATGATATTTTATTTTTAATAACCAACTATTTGATGCCGCTGTATTTTATAAATGTAAATGATTTTCTGTTATTAGTGTCCCGTTTCTAAAAATGTTTGTGCAAATTATTGTGCAAATAAAATGGTTCAGATTGTGTTTTTATTCTATTGTTGTTTTCACAGCTTTTGTAAGTAATTGTGGGAAGATTCCTGGTTGTAGCAGGTGTTGATTTAATGATGAACTACAGGTTACGTTACATTTTAAAAGGAGAGTTAGAACTAAATCCAAAACATGAAATATCTCAGGTTTATCCTGTCTGACATCAAATAAAAGTCAAAGCCAGTGTAAGAAACTCTGTGTTTTCATATTATTTGCATTTTCCATACCATCCCAACTTTTTCTGATTTGGGGTTGTAAATGTCTGAACGTTACCAGAACAAACCAGATCTAGAAGAACAAGCTCAGAGCTGTGCCACCTATGTTAACATTTTTAACATTAACAAAAATGCTACAAAAGCCCGGACACGAAAGAAGCTTAAGCTTCTTTCCCCACACGGACGAGCATCCTGCACCTGTGCTGCATTCCCCATTGATGACCCCACAAGTGTCACAGCTCGGAACACCTCTGTTCTTTCATCAAAAAAAAATCCGAGCACACACACACACACATTCGTCTTTAATTCCAGTGACCTGAATCAAGGATCTGAGCCCGATTTGGCTTTTCTATTTTGCTCTCGTGGAAGGCGGTCGCACTTCTCTCTCCTCCCTTATCTTTCCTGCTTGGCTTCTCCTGTATCGTCTTGTCTCGTCTACTCTACTCTACAGGGATTCTCTTAGCACTGCTCTTCAAAGAATAAATTATGGAATTGGTTAAATGGTCTCTGAATGCTATTGACACCATCTTCTCATCGAGAAGTTCGGGTTCGGGGGAACCCACATGCCCAGGCAGAATGCAGATGGCGGGATACGCGATGGACTCGTGGGAGAAGTGGAGGGTCGTGTGCCTGGCACCTCTTTCGTTAGAGGACATAGAGGATGTTTACCTATTCGGAACTTTGATTGTGGGGTTTTTGCTGATTGGATTAGGCTTTACCCTGCTGTATCGGGAAATTAAAAGAGTTGGGTCAGTTGTCAAAGGTCCCCAGAAACTGCCCAATTTGATTGATATGATGGGCAGAGCCGTTGGAACTCAGACTGTGACTATAAATCGCAATATGGAATCCATCTTGGAAAAACTAACGGATATGCAAAACGGTTTGAATCAGAGACTGACTCAATTTGAGAGCATGTGTTAAAAATTTTACTCGTGCTCATATTAAAAAACAAGTTATTTCTGCTCTTTGGCTTCCCCTGTTATCAGCATCGGCCTTGCTGATAAGGAAATTCCTCCAGAGGATCTGTTGCTATGGGTCATCTCGTCCCTACCCTTCCCTGCTTTCCTGATATTGCTGGCTGTTTTTCATTCTGGGTAGCAACTGCTGTATCTGCCATCTTATCGCGAACTTTGTACAGACTTTTTGCTTACAGGAATGAAGGACTGACAGAACATTTTTCCCAACCCCTCCACTCTTGGCTTAATTCCACCAATACGGCAGGACGGGTCTGCAGCGCGCGCCGGTATATGGCTGTGAACTGCCGGATGGCTGCTTGTCGTAGTTGGTTACTTTTCATCGATCCCCACATCCCTAACCCGTGGCTGGTTGTGTGACTATGTTATGTTTTTATGTTTACATGTGCTTGTGTGCTGTAAGGGGCTTTTTTTCGTGTTACCATAGTGTGCTCCTCCTTTTTTTTTTTTATCTCCTACTCTCCCAATGTGTTCATTATTTCTTGTTTCTTATCCTGTCTTCCTGTCCCCCCCCCTCCCCCTTGTCATATTGAATGTTCTGGATGGGTTGATGGCTAATTTTGCTGTAATTGTACCTGTTGCAATTTATAGTGACAATAAAGTTCTGAAGTAGAAAAGAAGTAAGCCAAGTTCACACCTGTTTAATCTACTGTATATGTTGGTATTTTGATTTTGTTATTTATTAAGAGTTAACTTTTATAATCAGTACGTTTCTTTTGTCAGTCAATTTAGAATGTTTGGTTAAAACTAAACTTTTAGCATCACCTATTGACCACAAGTGGTTAGTTTCCATGGCGGGCAGCAGGAAAGGTATCCAATTTTTTCATGTAATCTTTTTTTTTTAATGCATTTTCTCCCCCTTTAGCACATCCAACTGCCCAATTGCATCACGCTTCCTCACCACCAATGCCGATCCCTGCCCTGACCGAGGAGATCGAAGCTAACCCACGCCCCCTCCGACACGTGGGCAGCAAGCCGTATGCATCTTATCACCCACACATTGACGAGTGTTGTGCCACCTAGCGTTGTGTATGGAGAGACACAACCTGAGAGCACTCCCTCCTCATCTCTGTGCAGGCGCCTCTAATCAGCCAGCAGAGGTCGTAATTGCACCATTCTGACAGAGAGAGACCCCATCCGGCTTAGTCCCGCCCACCTGTACAACCGGCCAATCGTTCATCCTCAGCCGGCAGGCAGAGCTGAGATTCGATACGACGTATTCGAGATCCAGTTGCAACGTGTGTTTTTACCGCTGCGCCACCTGAGCGACCTTTCTTCATGTAATCTTAAGGAAAGTTAATTGACTATTGGCTACATCCACTGCAGGCCACATTTCAATAAGTGAGTTGAAAAGAGGCAGTATGGCCATTCACAGTTAGTAGTGGAGTTTTACATTTAATGTTCTTCTCAATTTCAGAGTTTTTTGAGTTTTCAGGGTTCGATTCACCCGCGTTGGATGCAGCATGCAGTTCACTCAGGACATTTTAAAGAGTTTGTGCAGTTGATGCCGATCCATGAGTCAGTTCACCATTCGTGTTTCTGCAAGTTTGGATTAAACCTGAATTTTCCACTTCTGGACTTTACCACCAGTCAAGGTAAAGTTCCAATTCAGCTGCGTGTAGAGAATTTAACTTTGAGCTGCACATCAGTTTGTCTTTGGCGACAGGGTGAACCCTTGAGATTAATCTCCAACCCAGGACCTAGTCATCTCTCTTGATGACGCCCAGATCAGACCATTTGATAATGTAAGAAACCTTGGTGTTGTCCTGGATAACCAGCTGACCTTCGTGCCGGTTCCTCCTCTACAACATCAGGAAGATTCGACCATTTCATTCCATGGAAGCTACTCAGATTCTGGTTCAGTCACTTGTAATCTCACGGTTGGACGACTGCAACTCCCTCCTGGCAGGAGCTCCCATGTCCACTATTAAACCCTTGCAGCTCATTCAAAATGCAGCTGCCCGTCTGGTTTTTAACCAGCCCAAACACTGCCACATCACCCCACTGCTGCCTCATCATCACCCCACTACTGCGTTCTCTTCACTGGCTTCCTGTAGCTACACACATTCATTTTAAAACACTGATGCTCACCTACAAAGCCAAAAATGGACCAGCCCCAAGCTACCTTCAAGGTCTAATAAAACCCCGCTCTGTACCACGCAACCTCCGCGCCACTAGTCTCGCTCGACTTGATCCTCCACCCAGGACTAGAGGAAGACAAGCATCAAGGATCTTCTCTGTTCTGGCACCCAAGTGGTGGAACGAGCTTCCTCTGTCTGTCCGAACATCTGAGTCTCTCTCTGTCTTCAAAAAACGATTAAAAACCTTAATCACCTCTTTACTAAGCACTTAAACTGACATGTACTTATTTACTAACACTCTTATTTATTTCTTCCAAAAAACAAAAAATCTAACAGGGTTTTAGCAGATTTATATTCTTTGACTGTTGTCCACTGAAACTAGAGTAATGAAATGTTCACTATGGAAGCTCTTATGTAAGTCACTGTGGATAAGAGCGTCTGCTAAATGCCTAAAATGTGAATATATGTAAATGAGACGAAGAAAGGAGAGAGATTCAGTCTGATTAAATCACCTCAGAATCACCAGTCGTAGGGTAGAGGCACCTGAGCAGAGAAAGCTGAACAGGACCAGAGCAAAGAACCAACAGACGCAAGGTGATTCGGCTATGGGTCTCCACCTCCAAAGTCTTCCTTCATCAGCTGAAAGATACACGCTCGTGCTCATGGGTGATGTGCTCGGTTTCTATACTTTATTATCTGCTTTCATCATTAATCAATGACATACACTTATGCTCTAAACTTTCCTGGTTCTACCCATCATTCGATCCACTGTAGATAATTATAATTCTTTCCCAGTAATAGTTTGTACCTACAGATATATACTTTTATCATTAACCCTTGGTTATTCCATTTACTTATTAATGTCTGTTGTATATGTTGTGTTTTAGAGTTTAACAAACATTATAACTACCCAGAATTTAGCCTTCTGAGTTTGATTCCCTGTGTGAGATAAATAATCAACCTAACGAACTTTAGTCCATCAGAAAGTGACTGATCTGTTATGAATTCGGTTTTACCTGAGCACAGAGCTGTTAGCTGCATTTCTGGATGCTGTTGATATACAGTTCTGGTTAACATTACTGGCACCTGCTTGGGTACAGCGTAATATATCTTCTGAAATAAAGTGGTTATAAAGGCATGTTGGTTTTTAATGTGGAATCATGTAAGGGAACCAAGGTCACAGCTTGCAGTATTGGTTTTGGTCTTACACAGAGATTTCTATGGACTCCAGATGGTAAAATCCCTAAATGCCTTGCAACTCTTTATGCAGAAATGTGGTTCATAAACTTTTGGACTGTTTAGGACTGTTTACTCTTACACACACACCAGATAGGTAACCAATTAGGTAGGAGTGTTTAATAGAGTGGACAGTGAGTGGACACAGTATTTAAATAAAAATATATAAAAAATTATATGGATTTTCTCCCTTTTCAGCACGTCCAATTGCGTCACGCTTCCTCTCCACCAATGCCGATCTCTGCGCTGACTGAGGAGAATGAAGCTAACCCACGCCCCCTCCGACACCTGGGCAGCAAGCCGTATGCATCTTATCACCCACACATTGATGAGTGTTGCGCCACCTAGCGTTGTGTATGGAGGGACACACCCTGAGAGCGCTCCTTCCTCATCTCCGTGTAGGCGCCTCTAATCAGCCAGCAGAGGTCGTAACGGCACCATTCTGACAGAAAGAGACCCATATCCGGCTTTTAGTTCTGCCCATCTGAACAACAGTACTGGCACCCAAATGGTGGAACGAGCTTCCTCTGTCTGTCCGAACATCTGAGTCTCTTGCTGTCTTTAAAAAAACGATTAAAAACTCACCTCTTTACTAAACACTTAAGTACTGACTTGTACTTAGTTACTAACACACTTTTCCATTTAAAAAAAAAACAAAAAAACCTAACTTCTGGTTCTAACAGGTTTGAGCAGATTTGTGTTCTTGGACTGTTGTTTACTTAAACTAGAGTAGGGTAATGTTCACTATGGAAGCTCTTCTGTAAGTCGCTCTGGATAAGAGCGTCTGCTAAATGTCGAAAATGTAAATGAACAACAGGCCAATCATTGTCCATAGCCGCTCAGCCCAAGCCGGCAAGGCAGAGCTGAGATTCGATACGATGTATACGAGATCCAGCTCTGGTTGCTGCGTGTGTTTTTACTGCTGCGCCACCTGAGCGGCAGTGGACACGGTATTTAAAGACTCCAGCAGCGCTGCTGTGTCTGATCCACTCACACCAGCACAACACACACTAACACACCACCACCATGTCAGTGTCACTGCAGTGCTGAGAATCATCCACCACCTAAATAATACCTGCTCTGTGGTGGTCCTGAACATTGAAGAACAGGGTGAAAGGGGGCTAACAAAGCATGCAGAGAAACAGATTGACTACAGTCAGTAATTGTAGAACTACAAAGTGCTTCTATATGGTAAGTGGAGCTGATAAAATGGACAATGAGTGTAGAAACAAGGAGGTGGTTTTAATGTTATGTGAAAAAACAGAGGTCAAGTTCTCTGTGCCACAAATAATAAAGACGCTGCAGACTGACATCAGTGAATAAGAGAAGACTTTATTCATCCCTGAAGGGAAATAACAGTGCAGAAGCCAACATCTGGATTCAGAAATTAGTCAGACCCCTCGACTCTGCTTTAGTTTATACTGATCATATTTGTGAAATAGTGTGATTTAACTTATACTGTTCATATCACCGGGTCTGAATAAGTTGATATTGAATATATTAGCCTGGTCAGATTTGGTTTGTCATAAAAAGATGAGTCTGGTGTAAAGGAAGTCCAGTGCACTGACCCCAACACACAATTCTTCCAAACAAAACATTACTAAATCACGTGACAGCTGTAACTCCTGGTGATCGCTGGTTTTGGGAAGCGAAATGTATCTGTGTGTGTATTTTAGCCAGTGTGAATGCGCTGGTGAGTTTTCAGATGAATATGCTGACTAAAACTCTTTCCACACTGTGAGCACTTATATGGTTTCTCTCCGGTGTGAATGCGCTGGTGAGTTTGGAGATGACTTTGACGGGTAAACGTCCTCCCACACAGTGAACAGACATAAGGTTTCTCTTTAGTGTAAATGCACCGGTGAGTCTTGAGATGAATATGCTGACTAAAACTCTTCCCACACTGTAAGCACTGGTACGGTTTCTCTCCGGTGTGAGTGCGCTGGTGTCTTTTAAGATTACTCTGTTGATAGAAACACTTACTACACTGTGAGCACTGATACGGCTTCTCTCCGGTGTGAATGAGCTGATGGGCTTTAAAAGACGTCTGGTTAGTAAAACCCTTCCCGCACTGCGAGCACTGATACGGTTTCTCTCCGGTGTGAATGCGCTGGTGGATGATGACATGACTGTGATAATCAAATCTCCTCCCGCAATGTGAGCACTGATAGGGTTTCTCTCCTGTGTGAATGTGCTGGTGTTTTTTAAGATGAGTCTGTTGTTTAAAACCTTTCCCACACTGTGAGCAGCAGTAGGGTTTCTCTCCAGTGTGAATGCGCAGGTGTTTTTTGAGAGAACTCGGGTCAACGAACGTCTTCCCGCACTCTGAGCAACAGTAGGGCTTCTCCCCAGTGTGAATGCGCTGGTGCTTTTTGAGAGAACTCAGGTCAATGAAATTCTTTTCACACAGTGAGCAGCAGTAGGGTTTTTCTCCAGTGTGAATGCGCTGGTGGGTTTTGAGATAACTCTGATGATTAAAACACTTTCCACACTGTGAGCAGCAATAGGGTTTTTCCCCAGTGTGAATGCGCTGGTGGGTATTAAGATGACTCTGAAAATTAAAACGCTTCCCACATTGTCCGCAGCAATATGGTTGTTCTCCTGTGTGAATGCGCTGGTGCACTTTAAGAGCGCTCTGGCACCCAAAGCTTTTTCCACAGTCTAAGCAAGGATGAATTCCTTTCTGCCGTCGTCCGTGTGGAAGCTGGGAGTCCACTCTCGGAGCACCAGAGGACGTTTGCTGATCACTGGACCAACTTGTGGACATCAGGTCGACCTCTCTGGATTCCAGGAGCGTCTCATGTTGGTCATGGTGGCGTCTCTGGGTGTGATTGTGGAGGTGATTTTGGGTTGTAGAGGACAGTGGACACGAGGAGCAGGAGGAATCCTTCATTTCTGAAGCAGAAAAGGTAAATAAATGTTAAATATTATAATTATAAACCAACAAGAACGTCCAGCAAGTAAATAAACACCAAATATAGACGGTTTATAAATACTGGACATTAGAGTTCTATAAATATCTATAAATGTCTTACTAAGGTCTCCTTTACCTTCAGGATCTTCTTCTTTTAAAGGATTCTTCTGGAAACCTCCATGCTGTTGGTCCACTGGTGTGATGTGTCCTTCATCAGGAGTGTGTCCCACAGGGTTTAGTGCTCCTCCATCTGAAATTCCATCAATATGTGCAGCAGGAACAAAACAATTAGAATAATGTCAGGTCGTGGATCTGCTTTTCAGTCACAAACTGTTATTTAATCCATTTTCCACCACAATCTGTCATTGTTTACACTAAATATCTGTACAGGAGCATGTTGGGGGGGGGGGGGGGGGTAAAGAACAAACAAGACAATGTGGATGAGTTGGGGTATTAAACAGGAACACAGTTAGTGGAGTAAGAGGTTTGGGGTGATATGGGAACAAACATGGTGAGGCGGTTTGGTTTGGGTTGGGGGGGGGGGCAAGTTCCCTGATGCTGATGCTACACCAGGGGTTTTTAACCTTTTTGGACATGCGCCCCCTTCCTTGTGCTGACCTTGAACTTACCTCCCCCCCCCAACCCAAACCGCCTCACCATGTACAGATGGCGCCATGACCAGGTGTTGAAGGCAGTAGCTGACACCATCTGTACTGGTGTTCAGCGGAGCAAACACAAGGCATGACATCGCTTTTGTCAAAGCTGGAGAAGGACGGCAGCCTGAGCCCAGGTCCTCAACTAAGGTGTTAGCCTCAGCTCGTGACTGGCAGCTGGAGGTCGACCTAGGAAAGCAGCTGAGGTTCCCACGACAGGCCAGATTTGGTCTTATCATCAGAATCTTCTGAGCAGGTGGTGTTAGTGGAGCTCACTGCCCCCTGGGAGGACCGTATGGAGGAGGCCTATGAGCGATATCTGGAGCTCATGGAGGACTGTAAAAGGAATGGGTGGAAGAGCCGCTGTGTGCCCATTGAAGTCGGCTGCAGGGGCTTGGCAGGGCAGTCTCTGGATCGGATGCTCAGCCTGCTTGGGATTAGAGGATTGCAGGAGAGGAAAGCCACCAAAAACATCACCGATGCTGCTGAAAAGGCATCAAGGTGGCTGTGGATCAAAAGGGGTGATCCATGGTGTAGCTCGCTACTCGGACACAGGTCGATGACTGATCAACCCCGACTGGGTCGCTCAGGTGAGGGTGTCTGATGATCTAAGACCCGAAACACACTATGACCCTGGGTCCATCACTGAAGCTTAATATAATGGAGCAAAAAGACCAAACAGGAACTCGTAGGTGGGGCCACATTTACAGTATTTAGCAGATGCTTTAATCTACAGTGACGTACAGTTGTGAGTGATTACAATGAAAGAAGTTCATGGTTACAGGCCTTGCTCAGAAGCTCAACACTGGCAGCTTGGCAGGGACCTTCTGATCAGACCAATACTTTAACCACTGAGTACCACTGTCCTAATGTGGAACATGCAAGTGGAGCTCGAGTATGAGATGAGATCGCAACTATAGCACAATTAGCACTGAGCTTTTAAAAACTACTTGTGTCGATAAGTAGAGGAACATCGTACACTCCTACGATGGAACACAAAAGCAGACACCGGACAAGGGTATGGATGATTCCGAATTCAGATTAGTGGTGGAAAAGTGACATACAACGCCCTGTTTACTTACAAAAGTCATCTTCGTCGTCAACCTCTTCCGTTTTTATCAGCTTCTTATCTAATTCTTCGTTCTGTACATCCATTGAGGTGAAGATGAAGTTACACATCTGATGGACAGACAGACACAGACAGATAGACAAACAGATGTACTTTATTCATCTTTAAGGGGACATTCAGGCGATACAGAAGCAACACAACAAATCCATCTAGGTTTAAACACTCCACATATTTACACATTCAAAACACTAGGTGCAGAAGCCAGGCAGCATCAGGTTAAAAATAACCTCTGATCGCACCTATAAGAACATTTCACAGGATGAGTTTGAAGCTTAGTGCAGAAGGATTGGCAGAACTATACATTATCCTCTCATTTAGTGTCTTTAGTAAGTCCAATGTTCCTATTCATCCTATTTATCCCATGCAGCTTGAAAAAGATCTATAAATTGGTACAATTTTGATATTAGTGTACAAAATTGGGACAGTGGTACCCTAGTGGGTAGAGCTTTGAGCTATCAACTGAAAGATTGAGAGTTCGAATCCCAGCTCTGCCATGCAGCCGTTGGGCCCTTGAGCAAGGCCCTTAACCCTCTCTGCTTGAGGGGCGCTGTACAGTGGCTGATCCTGATCTCTGAATTCAGCTTCCAAACAAGCTGGGATATGCAAAGAAACGGTTAAGGAACTGAACTAGTAATCAAAAGGTTGCTGGTTCAAGCCCCACCACTGCCAGGTTACAACTGTTGGGCCCTTGAGCAAGGCCCTTAACCCTCAGACAGCATACTGTCACAGTACTATAAGTAGCTTTGGATAAAGGCATCTGCTAAATGTCAAAAATGTAAATTACTGATGTCTGTCGTATTCAAAATGATGCATCCTTTGCCAACTTTATACCAAAAAAATACCAAAAAATAAGCTAATGAAGCTCACACAGACAGATGCGTTTCTATAGATTGTAAAAACAAGCAGTAAACAAAGCTAAAAGGATTTAATGTGTTTATAAAACACTGTAAAGACTCAATAATGTAACTACAGAACGCGTCCAGATCAACTGATTCATTTAGCTGAATCAGGTCGGATGAATCGATTCGTCAGTACTGAATCATGTGTGCATCATGCTAACAGTTAGCGAAGCAGCTAGCGAGTTGTGTGTTCTCAAATCGTTTTATTATATTTTATTACGAGCTTCACTTGTATTATTAATTAGAATGTAATTAAAGTGTCATAAATAACTAAATAAATAAAAACTGTACTTACGAATGATTGACTTCACACCAGCAGCTGCAGCACCTGCGCAGTTAGTGTTGGTGTTTAGGTGTAATGTGTAAGTTAGCGTGCTGGTTCAGTGTGCTGGTTCCACCCTGTTCTGGTGGTGATAGTGGGAGGGATCTTCCCACGTCAGAGCTGCTCTCCTACAGCTGCACCTAAGTCAGAAGATATTCCTAATAAAAAGCTGCATCCTACAAATAAAAGAGTGAAGATGATTCCTCCCTGCTCACCCACAGAAAAACATATATTATAAAAATAATAAATACCTGATATCTAGGACCACTAGAGCTTCACTAGTGTGTTAAAGATAGACAGACAGATAGACAGACAGATAGATAGATAGACAGACAGATAGACAGACAGACACATAGATAGATAGATAGATGATAGATAGACACAGACAGATAGATAGATAGACACATAGATAGATGATAGATAGATAGATGATAGGTAGATGATAGATAGACACAGACAGATAGATAGATAGACACATAGATAGATGATAGATAGATACAGTGCCTTGCAAAAGTATTCAGCCCCCTTGAACTTTTCAACCTTTTGCCACATTTCAGGCTTCAAACATAACGATATGAAATTGTAATTTTTTGTGAAGAATCAACAACAAGTGGGACACAATCGTGAAGTGGAACGAAATTTATTGGATATTTTAAACTTTTTTTAGAAATAAAAAACTAAAAAGTGGGGCGTGCAATATTATTCAGCCCCTTTACTTTCAGTGCAGCAAACTCACTCCAGAAGTTCAGTGAGGATCTCTGAATGATCCAATGTTGACCTAAATGACTGATGGTGATAAATAGAATCCACCTGTGTGTAATCAAGTCTCCGTATAAATGCACCTGCTCTGTGACAGTCTCAGAGTTCTGTTTAAAGCGCAGAGAGCATCATGAAGACCAAGGAACACACCAGGCAGGTCCGAGATACTGTTGTGGAGAAGTTTAAAGCCGGATTTGGATACAAAAAGATTTCCCAAGCTTTAAACATCTCAAGGAGCACTGTGCAAGCGATCATATTGAAATGGAAGGAGTATCAGACCACTGCAAATCTACCAAGACCCGGCCGTCCCTCTAAACTTTCAGCTCAAACAAGGAGAAGACTGATCAGAGATGCAGCCAAGAGGCCCATGATCACTCTGAATGAACTGCAGAGATCTACAGCTGAGGTGGGAGACTCTGTCCATAGGACACAATCAGTCGTACACTGCACAAATCTGGCCTTTATGGAAGAGTGGCAAGAAGAAAGCCATTTCTCAAAGATATCTATAAAAGGTCACCTGGGAGACACACCAAGCATGTGGAAGAAGGTGCTCTGGTCAGATGAAACCAAAATCGAACTTTTTGGCCACAATGCAAAACGTTATGTTTGGCGTAAAAGCAACACAGCTCATCACCCTGAACACACCATCCCCACTGTCAAACATGGTGGTGGCAGCATCATGGTTTGGGCCTGCTTTTCTTCAGCAGGGACAGGGAAGATGGTTAAAATTGATGGGAAGATGGATGGAGCCAAATACAGGACCATTCTGGAAGAAAACCTGTTGCAGTCTGCAAAAGACCTGAGACTGGGACGGAGATTTATCTTCCAACAAGACAATGATCCAAAACATAAAGCAAAATCTACAATGGAATGGTTCACAAATAAACGTATCCAGGTGTTAGAATGGCCAAGTCAAAGTCCAGACCTGAATCCCATCGAGAATCTGTGGAAAGAGCTGAAAACTGCTGTTCACAAACGCTCTCCATCCAACCTCACTGAGCTCGAGCTGTTTTGCAAGGAAGAATGGGCAAAAATTTCTGTCTCTCGATGTGCAAAACTGATAGAGACATACCCCAAGCGACTTGCAGCTGTAATCGCAGCAAAAGGTGGCGCTACAAAGTATTAACGCAAGGGGGCTGAATAATATTGCACGCCCCACTTTTCAGTTTTTTATTTCTAAAAAAAGTTTAAAATATCCAATAAATTTCGTTCCACTTCACGATTGTGTCCCACTTGTTGTTGATTCTTCACAAAAAATTACAATTTCATATCGTTATGTTTGAAGCCTGAAATGTGGCAAAAGGTTGAAAAGTTCAAGGGGGCTGAATACTTTTGCAAGGCACTGTAGATAGATAGATAGATAGATAGATAGATAGACAGACAGATAGATAGACAGACACATAGATAGATGATAGATGGATAGATAGATAGATAGATAGATAGATAGATAGATAGATAGATAGATAGATAGATAGATAGATGATAGATAGACACAGACAGATAGATAGATAGATAGATAGATGATAGATAGACACAGACAGATAGATAGATAGATAGACACATAGATAGATGATAGATAGATAGATAGATAGATAGATAGATAGATAGATAGATAGATAGATAGATAGATAGACACATAGATAGATGATAGATAGATAGATAGATAGATAGATAGATGATAGATAGATAGACAGACAGATAGATAGATAGATAGACACATAGATAGATGATAGATGGATAGATAGATGATAGATAGACAGACAGACATAGATAGATGATAGATGGATAGATAGATAGATAGATGATAGATAGATAGACAGCTAGATATATGATAGATAGATAGACAGATAGATAGACACAGATAGATGATAGATAGATAGATAGACAGACAGATAGATAGACAGACAGACACATAGATAGATGATAGATGGATAGATAGATAGATAGACAGACACATAGATAGATGATAGATAGATAGACAGACAGATATACAGACAGATAAATAGATAGATGGACAGATATATGATAAATAGACAGACAGACAGATCATTGATAGACAGATAGATAGACAGATAGATGATAGATAGACAGATAGATAGACAGACACAGACAGATGATAGATAGATAGACAGACAGATATACAGACAGATAAATAGATAGATAGACGGACAGATATATGATAAATAGACAGACAGACAGACAGATAATTGATAGATAGACAGATAGATAGACAGACAAACAGATAAATAGACAGACAGACAGATAGAGAAACAGATAGACAGATAGATAGACAGACAGATAGATACAGATAGATAGACAAACAGATAAATAGACAGATAGACAGATAAATAGAAAGACAGATAGATAGATAGACAGACAGACAGCAAACAGAAAAACTAGAACTGAGTATTTCTTGTATCTTACATAAAATGGATATCTGGTAACTGTAATGACTATGCAACACTACTTTTCAGTAATGGTCTTTCCTCAAAACCAAGGCTTTGCCCCCAGGATCTGTATTAACTAGGTCTGGCTTGATACCACTTTTTTTTATGTCCGATACCGATACCAATCCGATACCGTCATTTCTCCTCTCAAACAACTAAGCAGTAATAATACACGTCTCAATGCACCATGGGTAAAGAAGCTATCTTAATAACGATGCTCAGACTGTGTAACAAATATTCAACAGGAATAAATACAGAAGCTACAACATCACACTTATTATCACACAAACTGCTGTTTTTATTTTCACTTTTACACACACAACATTTAGCATCATTTTTGGCTCGTTTAACAGCACCGTACAAACATTTAAAATACGCGACACATCTCGTATGCTTTCAAGTACCGTTCAGTATGGAAGTATGCGATCTCGGACGCAGCCTCAGAAGTTCGGACAGACAGGGGAAGCTCGTTCCATTACTTGGGTGCCGGTACAGAGAAGAGCCTCGATGCTGGTCTTCCTTGAGTTCTGGGTGGAGGATCAGAGCTGGTACAGAGCGGTAGCTTGGGGCTGGTCCTTTTGTGTCTTTGTAGGCGAGCATCAGTGTTTTAAACTGAATGTGTGCAGCTACAGGAAGCCGGTGAAGAGAACGCAGCAGTGGGGTGATGATGTGGCAGCGTTTAGGCGAGCAGCTGCATTTTAGATGGGTTGCAGTCGTCCAACCGTGAGGTTACAAGTGACTGGGCAATAATCTGATTCTTTCTTGATGTTCAAGAACTGCTGCATTAAGTACTGTATTATGTATTTGCAGGTCATCTGTGAACCTTTTATTAAATAATGTTCATTAATAGATGTTTTATAATTAAATAAAAATCCACAGCATTGAAAAACGTGGTGTCCTATGTTATTACGATCAAAGTCACAGCACTAGCATCTTTTGTCTTCATGTTTCATCGCAGCTTCATCCACGGACAGGATGCCAATCCATCGCAGGGCCTGGAACATTCCCCATCAGACACAGCCAGTCATGTGGTGCAATGGTAGGAGCCACACGGTTGGTTTGTTAGTTTGTTTATTAGGATTGTAACGTCATGTTTTACACTTTGGTTACATTCATGACAGGAACGGTAGTTACTCATTACACAAGATTCACCAGTTCACAAGTTTATATCGAACACAGTCATGGACAATTTAGTATCTCCAGTTCACCTCACTTGCACGGAGCTCCCGGAGGAAACCCACACAGACACGGGGAGAACATGCAAACTCCACACAGAAAGGACCCGGACCGTTCCACCTGGGGATCGAACCCAGGACCTTCTCGCTGTGAGGCGAAGGTGCTTCCCACCTAGCCCATGCTGTTGGTAACAGCAGTTCTTGAGTATGGGGTTCAGAACACAATCAGGGCTGGGCTCACAATTACAGAAGGGACACATATCAGTGCACCCTTAGTGCAGGTCCCAAGCCTAGATAAATAAGAGGTGGCGTCTAAAAGGGCGTCTGGTGTAAAACTGTTCCAGATCATATATGTGAAGGAAAACGGACGCCGAGTTCTCTGTGTCATAAATAATAAGGACCCTGACTGACTAACAGACTGTTATCAGTGAATAAGAGAAGACTTTATTCATCCCTGAAGGGAAATAACAGTGCAGAAGCCAACATCTGGATTCAATACTTATACTATTCATATGATTCAGTTAACACTGATATAAGCCTGGTCTGATCTGGTACAGGACTGACTGTGACATGAAATGATGAGTCTGGTGTGAAGGAGGTCCAGTGGCCTGAACTGAGCACTGACCCCAACACACAACCATTCACTACATATAAAACATTACTAAAACACTTAATTTAATCAGCAAGTGTGAATGTATTTTAGCCAGTGTGAATGCGCTGGTGAGTTTGTAGATGACTTTGATTAGCAAACGTCATCCCACACACTGAACAGAAGTAAGGTTTCTCTTTAGTGTAAATGCACTGATGAATCTTAAGATGACTGTGCTGATTAAAACTCCTCCCACACTGTAAGCACTGGTACGGTTTCTCTCCGGTGTGAATGCGCTGGTGTCTTTTAAGAGTACTCTGTTGGTAAAAGCACTTACTGCACTGTGAGCACTGATACGGCTTCTCTCCGGTGTGAATGTGCTGGTGGGTTTTAAAAGACGTCTGGTTAGTAAAACCCTTCCCGCACTGCGAGCAGAAAAACGGTTTCTCTCCGGTGTGAGTGCGCTGGTGGATTGTGAGATGACTGCGATAGTTAAATCTCTTCCCACAATGTGAGCACTGATAGGGTTTCTCTCCGGTGTGAATGCGCAGGTGTTTTTTAAGATGAGTCTGTTGATTAAAACTCTTCCCACAATGTGAGCACTGATAGGGTTTTTCTCCGGTGTGAATGCGCTGGTGTATTTTAAGATCATTCTGTTGTTTAAAACCTTTCCCACACTCTGAGCAGCAGTAGGGTTTTTCTCCAGTGTGAATGCGCTGGTGTTTTTTGAGAGAACTCAGGTCAACGAACGTCTTCCCGCACTCCGAGCAACAATACGGCTTCTCTCCGGTGTGAATGCGCTGGTGCTTTTTGAGAGAACTCGGGTCAATGAAATTCTTTCCGCACTGCGAGCACTGATACGGTTTCTCTCCGGTGTGAATGCGCTGGTGGGTTTTGAGATGACTCTGTTTACTGAAATGCTTTCCACACTGTGAGCAGCTGTAGGGTTTTTCCCCGGTGTGAATGCGCTGGTGGGTTTTGAGATGACTCTGATAGATAAAACACTTTCCACACTGCGAGCACTGATAGGGTTTTTCTCCGGTGTGAATGCGCTGATGGGTTTTGAGATGACTCTGTTTACTGAAGTGCTTTCCACACTCTGAGCAGCAGTATGGTTTTTCTCCGGTGTGAACGCGCTGGTGCACTTTAAGGGCACTCTGGGACCCAAAGCTTTTTCCACAGTCTAAGCAAGGATGAATTCCTTTCTGCCGTCGTCCGTGTGGAAGCTGGGAGTCCACTCTCGGAGCACCAGAGGACGTTTGCTGATCACTGGACCAACTTGTGGACATCAGGTCATCATCGGCCTCTCTGGATTCCAGGAGCGTCTCATGTTGGTCATGGTGGCGTCTCATGATGTGATTGTGGAGGTGATTTTGGGTTGTAAAGGACAGTGGACACGAGGAGCAGGAGGAATCGTTTATTTCTGAAGCAGAAAGAGTCAATAAATGTGAAATATTATAAATATAAACCAACAAGAACGTCCAGAAAGTAAATAAACACTAAATATAGACTAAACAGAGTTCTATAAATATCTATACATTTCTTACTTAGGTCTCCTTTACCTTCAGGATCTTCTTCTTTTAAAGGATTCTTCTGGAAACCTCCATACTGTTGGTCCACTGGTGTGATGTGTCCTTCATCAGGAGTGTGTCCCACAGGGTTTAGTGCTCCTCCATCTGAAATTTCATCAATATGTGCAGCAGAGACAAAACCATTAGAATAATGTCAGGTCGTGGATCTGCTTTTGTCACAAATAAATCCTAGTACAGGTTCTAATCACTTAACCACATTCTGTCATTGTTTACACTAAATACTAGGGATGTCGATCAAGGCATTTTTTAACTGATCGGTATCGACTTTACTAAGGCCGATCCTAAACCCGATTTTTCGTTTTACGTCAGCGGTCAAGCAGGTGTCGTAAACGGAGAGTCCAACAGCGGTGTAATGTCTGCAGTGCGAGCGTTTCACGAGGCGGTGGGAGCAGAGCTGCGTTCATTACTGTAGAATTTTACTGTTTATATGGTGTGAGTCGAGGATCACTCCGGTTTACAAAACAACGTAGTGATGCACTCGCTTAATAAAGAAATAAATACACGTTATATTCACATATTGTCGGGAGCAGAACACTTTATTAACTTCTTCTGTTACGGTACCGAATAGCCGACAGCTAGAGTCAAGCACGCTGTTTCATGCACTATGGAAGCCCCAAAGGGTCAAAACACACTCACTTCGCCTAGAAACGTCCATCAAACCATCGTCACAATACAAGCACTTTAAAAACTGGCTTTCCTTCATAACAAAAGAGCCTTTCCATTTTATTTTGGTATTCAGGTTTTACTGTAATGCTTTTAAGTAACTTTTTTTCTTATATTCAAGTGAAGCTGCTACACAGATTTCTGTTCATTTTTAGTGTATCGCTGCATTAAACAGATTTTTTTTCTTTGAATGTAAAGCTTAAAATAAAACTGTAATTATCTCACTCATTTTGATTGATTTTGTAAAAATACAAAACATTAAGCCAATAGCTTGGATGCAGCATTTTTTTTCCTTCAGCACTGCAGAGCTATTCAGTTGTTAAACATATACATTTTAACTGGATTAATGTGAATAACTGTGATGTACTTGAAGTGTGCACTGTGTGAACAGTATTATCCAGTTCTTATCTAAACAATATCTAGAAAATACAAGTATCGGTTTGAGAATCGGTATCGGATCGGGATCAAAATTAATAATCGGGATCGGTATCGGGAACAAAAAAACGTGATCGGGACATCCCTACTGAATACCAGTACAGGAGCATGTCGGGTAGGTTAAAAACAAACAAGATGATGGGGACGAGTTGGGGTACTAAACAGGAACACAGTTAGTGGGGTAAGAGCTTTGAGGAGCATTAAACAGTACCATGTGACAACAACAACCGTGTGATTGCAGCAATGGCGGGTGAGCAGGTGTGCATGCCCAATAGCTGTATACAAACCTTGCTGTCATCAATTTAGAGTTGGAACAGTGTTGATATTTTGAAATGTAATAAAATGAATAGAAGTGGATGGGACAAAAAAAGGGCGTGGCAGGTGAGGAAGTGTGTGTATACAAAAACTGGATCGCCAAGTCAGGGTGTCATCAACAGGCTGTACGATTTAGAGTTGAAACGGTTTTGATATCTCAAAATTAAAAAAAAAGGATGGAAGTGAATGGGGCCAAAAACCGGGCGTGGCAAAAAGGGGGTGTGTGTATACAAAAACTGGATCCAAGTCAGGGTGTCATCAACAGACCGGACGATTTAGAGTTGGAACGGCGTTGATATCTCGACGTGGCTTGTCGTCGCACCACTTCACTAGACACACTTTAAAAAAACGTTAGCTCCAGTGTGAATGCGCTGATGCACTTCAATGCTGTTAACTTACAAAGATAAACGTCATCTTCAGGTTCTTCTATTTTTATTGGGTTCTGCTTAACGCCTTCGTTCTGTAGAGTCACGGCGGCGACCTCAGCTGATTCCGTTATGAACGATCTGAAGAAATCTTCAAGATCATAGAAAGAATCATAGATAAAAGATAGAAGATAGAAGTGCACTAGCAACACCCTAGAAACAACCCTGAGTACCTAACAACCACCTAGCAACCCAAAATAAATATGTTATTCTATCCAGAATAAACAAGTCTTACTCGGTTCATCTTCAGACTCCGTATATCTCACACGATTCACTTGGATACCCCCATGCTGCTGGCTCTCCAGGGCAGTGTGGTCTTTTTCCACAGGGCTTGATGTTCCTCCACCTGAACAGGAACATGTGGGTGAAGGGAATGTTCATGGTCGATGATATTTAGATGGAATTGACCGTCAGTGTATTATATACAACCACAAATCAGAACATGTACGGAAAATGCAAATAAAAATGCAGCGTTTCAGCCGCTCAGGTGGCGCAGCGGTAAAAACACACGCTGGAACCAGAGCTGGATCAGGAATACATCGTATCGAATCTCAGCTCTGCCTGCCGGCTGAGGCTGAGCGGCCACGTGAACAACGATTGGCCTGTTGTTCAGATATGGGCGGGACTAAGCCGGATGGGGTCTCTCTCTCATGACTGGTGCAATTACGACCTCTGCTGGCTGATTGATTGCGCCTGCACAGAGATGAGAAAAGAGTGCTGATCAGGGTGTGTCTCTCCGTACACAGCGCTGAGCTGCACTGCACTCGTCAAAAAGTAGGTGATAAGATGCGTACGGCTGCTGCCCACGTGTCGGAGGGGGCGTGGGTTAGCTCCGTTCTCCTCAATCAGAGTGGGGATCGGCATCGGTGGAGAGGAAGCGCGACGCAATCGGGCAATTGGCCCTAAAAAAGGGGAGAAAATACATAAACAAAATATATATAAAAAGTAGGGATGTCCCGATCACGTTATTTTTTTAAATTTTGAGTCTCAACCCGATACTTGTATTTTCTACATATTGTGTAGATAAGAACTGGATAATACTGTTCACACAGTGCACACTTCAAGTACATTACAGTTATTCAAATTAATCCAGTGTACATGTTTAACAACTGAATAGCTCTGCAGTGCTGTAGGGAAAAAATTGCTTTATCCAAGCTATTGCTTAATGTTCTTTAATTTTTACAAAATAAAAGTAAACAAACTTAGTGCAGCATTGTAGTAGTAAAACTAGAACACTCAGAATGAAGTGAAGGTTCTTTTTGAGGAAAATCAGCGTCTCTGCCGTGTTAGCGGACGGCCGGTTCCTCTTCTCATCATATAATAATAATAAACTCGCTGTATTCGGCCGAGTGTTTATTTTTTAGGTGCCGTATCAGATTGGTAGATTGTTTGGTTAAATAATATCTGGTTTGTTTCTTATGAGCCACCGTACTTGTATGCGTGTTGTAACTGTATCAAACTTTTCTGTGGTTGTATTGTGACAATGGTTTGATGGACGTTTCTACGCGAAGTGAGTGTGTTTTGACCCTTTGGGGCTTCCATAGTGCATGGAATAGCGTGCTTGGCTAACGCGATGACTCTGGCTGTCCGCTATTCGGTACCGTAACAGAAGAAGTTAATAAAGTGTTTTGCTCCCGACAATATGTGAATATAACGTGTATTTATTTCTTTATTAAGCGAGTGCATCACTACGTTGTTTTGTAAACCGGTGTGATCCTCGACTCACACACCATATAAACAGTAAAATTCTACAGTAATGAACGCAGCTCTGCTCCCACCGCCTCGTGAAGCGCTCACATTACAGACGTTACACTTCACTGTCGGACTTGTTTCACTTTCCAATTTAAAGTATTTCCACACAGCGGACATGCTGACGTAAAACGAAGGATCGGGCTTAGTAAAGCCGATACTGATCAGTTAAAAAATGCCTTGATCGGCCCCAATTCCGATCTTTGAGATCGGATCGGGACATCCCTAATAAAAATACATAAAATTGCAGGGTTTCTGGTGCACAGGTGGCACAGCGGGATATTCCACTAGCACACCAGCGCTGAGATCCTGAACTCCTCGGTCCTGGGCGCCATCTAACGGGCTTAATTGGCAGTCCCTGCAGCAGACACTAATTGGCCATTGTGTCTGCTAGGGCGGGATGACCGGACTATGTGTGGCTGGGTGGGTCTTCATACGCTGTGTAAGGACCCTGATAAATTGAGTGCGCTAATTGGGGAGGGAAATGGGGAGCTGCTTTGGGGTCGTAGATTCGTACCATCCTGTTTGATGGAAAAATACAGTTACTTACAGTGATAAGCTTCATCTTCAGATTCTTCTTCCTTTATTATTATCTTGAGGATTTCTCCATTATTTAAATCCACAGGACTGACGTTTCCCAGCTCTTCTGATTCCTCAGACCGATCCGCATCAGAATCAGGAGCATGAGCAGGACTTCTGAACCAGTGTCGACCCACTTCTGCCGATTTCATGATTAAAGGCTAAAGGCTGGGAAAAAATAAAACACAATCATCACACAGTGCACAACACTTACAAAAATCACTTCCAAAGGAATTGTGTAAGACCGAAACCACCCGGACCATTTAAACCACTGTCCCTCCCCCTAGAGACACAGCCAATCCTGTATCTGTGTAGGTGCCCGGCATGACGATAGCAGAGCTGAGATTCGAACTCGAAAGCTCAAGATATCAGCGGTGGTGGGTTAGTGTGTTTTACCATGGCACCAGCCACACATTTTAATAGGTCACAGGTTTGTACTGCAGGCAGGTTAATCTAGCACCCAATAGCACTGTCTGCACATGCAGTCCATTTTATCAGCTCCACTTACCATATAGAAGCACTTTGTAGTTCTACAATTACTGACTGTAGTCCATCTGTTTCTCTACATGCTTTGTTAGCCCCCTTTCATGTTGTTCTTCAATGGTCAGGACCCCCACAGAGCAGGTATTATTTAGGTGGTGGATGATTCTCAGCACTGCAGTGACACTGACATGGTGGTGGTGTGTTAGTGTGTGTTGTGCTGGTATGGGTGGAGGTTTTAAACACCGTGTCCACTCACTGTCCACTCTATTAGACACTCCTACCTAGTTGGTCCACCTTGTAGATGTAAAGTCAGAGACGATCGCTCATCTATTGCTGCTGTTTGAGTCGGTCATCTTCTAGACCTTCATCAGCGGTCACAGGACGCTGCCCACGGGGCGCTGTTGGCTGGATGTTTTTGGCTGGTGGACTATTCTCAGTCCAGCAGTGATAGTGAGGTGTTTAGATCCACTCATACCAGCACAACACACACTAACACACCACCACCATGTCAGTGTCACTGCAGTGCTGAGAATCATCCACCACCTAAATAATACCTGCTCTGTGGGGGTCCTGAAACAGATGGACTACAGTCAGTAATTGTAGAACTACAAAGTGCTTCTATATGGTAAGTGGAGCTGATAAAATGAACAGTGAGTGTAGAAACAAGGAGGTGGTCATAATGTTATGGCTGATCGGTGTAGATCTCAGTGTTAAAGATTCCCTCACAGATACTATCTGTGAATGAAGCTAAAATAATTCGATGGTTTTATAACAAATCGAAAGGAACTTTATGTGTCTCTATAAAACCTTAGTTTTAACATTAATAATGAAGAGATTTGCTGGATCGCTTCAAATGAATCGGTTCATCAGTACTGAATCATGTGTAAGGCTAACAGTTAGCGTAGCAGCTAGCAGTTTCCACGTTTCAATGAAAAGGGAGTTAAAACTCCTAAATCATCACAGTGATGTTTTATTATGAACTCTAGTTTTATTATTGATTAGAATTTAGTTAATAATTTAAGCGCAATAAGTAAATAAATCAATATTTTACTTACAGATGATTCAGTTTAGTACAAACACATCAGCTGCTGGAGCTGCTTCTTCTTCTGTGGTTCATTGTCCGGTTATGGAGCAGCTGAGGAGCTGCATTAAAGCCACCTGCTGCACTAGAGGATGGAGCAATACACCGAATTTCGTTAAAGTAATCACACCACTATGATAACACGTTCAAATAAAAGTGAGTTAAGCAACGTAAGAGCAGATAATTCCAGTAAAGGTGTAAATGATCAAGTCATAAAAACACAATAAAACACACAGGGTTCATAAACTAATCACATTTATTTACTTTATTAATGATACAAAGCTAAACGTGATTTATGAGGTTATGTGATATCCTCGCTAGGCTGCATCTGGTCTGGCATTTCAGGGTTTTCCATGGACAGGGTGGACAGGTCCAGATCTCAATCATGAACATCGAGGTCAAGTAGGGTTGCCAACTTTCAGAACTGGAAATAAGGAACACCCTGGGCTGGCAGGTTGGTGAAAGGTATAGGATGGTGGGGTGGGTTGGCGGGTGTTTACCTGAGCTTGGGGTTGGCGGGTAGGGTTGCACCTATAAAAAATATTACGGGTCTTACACCGGCATAGGAACATTATCAAAATGTTTATTTAGGATGTTTAACATTTATTATTTTCATTCTTTATAATAATAAATCAGAACCATATTTTAGGCAAAACAACATAAAGAACATCATGTAACTTTTTTTCTCAATAGTGTTTAGGGGGGCAGTGAGAAAATGGGGGGGGGGGCTGCTTGTGTTACTTTAGTTTCGCCCTAAGCCGGATTCGAACCTAGGGCGGAAGAATATACGCGATGCGCTCTGCCCACCACGTTACTCAAACAGCGGAGTAATAAACAGGTTGTTACGCTGATATAACCAGCGCACACGCGGCTTTATTAAAGCTAAAAGTGAACGCTACTTAAAATCATAACCAAACGCTTTTCTAATTCCCACGGTAGCAGCAGCTTCCTTCTGTTTCATACACATCGCCCTGTCTCAGTCTAATCTGCAGCGTTTCTCTCCTGTTGATACAAATACGGAACAAAGTGCGTCCCGTATCAGTTCAATACGGAACACCGCGTTTAGTTTCCAAATAAGGAACGATTGGTTGGCAACCCTAAGGTCAAGTTCAGGCATCATGACTTTCTTCAGATGCTGAAACACCAAGGTGGTTTCTAAAGAGGTTTGGGAATGAAACAGCTTCAGTTTGTCATGCTGAACCACCTTCACCTTCACCTTCACCTTCACCTTCACCTTCGCTCTAGGGCTTGTCTGGATACGATACACCATTTTCATATTTTATCTATATTTCATTAAACCTGGACAGGGTGCTAATCCATGGCAGGGCTTTTGACATCACCCCCTCAAAGACAGTCAGTCATGTCAGGGTATACACCCACTTAGAGGTCTCAATGGTGGTGGGCTAGCGTAACAGACCACTGGGCCACCTGAACTTCAGTAACCAGTCAGTGTTCCACATTAGAATTTACTATTTGTATAACCATTTTCACTGAATCCTTTTCAACAACCCGGTACTCCTTAAATCATTAAATACAAACCCCATCTCCGGGAGAGTTGGAACGTTTAATAAAAATACAGTAAAAAGAAGAATCTGTGATGTGTGAACTCTCTTGAATCTTTATTTAACTCACTAAAGTAGAAGTATTTTGTTAATGCAAACACATTAAAAACATAAAAAACAATGTAACCACCAAATACTGTACATTTTTAAATAAAATAAATTAGGAACGAACTATAGACATTTAAAGTGTAAGTGTAAGTGAAAGGTACACAGAATTTTAATGACAAAGGCAGCTGAGGGGCAGAACAAAAAAATATTATCAATATATCAGGAAATTATGGTATAAAAGTACATAAATAAAGTATTGATTCATCAAGGAAGAACTTTCAGCATTGTTGATCTGACAATTTACGATCACAACTATAGAAGTGATCAAGATTATTAATGTTTACACTTTACATGGTACATGTTCCAATTCATATCCCAACACTGTCACAAAGGAACAACCAGTTTAGGGGATCTTTTCTGGAGCTAGGGTGCATGACCAATCCTCTCATAACATCTTTTACCTGGGTTACTCAGTGATGTTACGACAACTTCATCTTCACCAGTTTACTCTGTCCGTCCTGTCAGCTCCAGTGCTGAATATCAACGACCACCGTCCAGTATGAGAGGAAAAGCTACAGGGCTGTTAAATAGTGTTTCCCTTCTTCTACCATTTCATACTTTTAATACTAGAAATCACCCAAGTAAATACAAAATACTTTTTTTAAATGGTTTCCTCCACCCAGAACTAATACGGAACTAGAATAGGGTTCTGGCGGGACTTATCTCCAGCAGCCAATGACTGACGAGATCCCGCCCACCCGTCAAAATAGGGCCAGAACTAGGGTTTTCAAAATCTGCTTTTTGGTTCTCAATACTTTTGGCCCCATTTTGACGCCACAGTCGTCTTCTTAAACTAGAGTAATGTAATGTTTACTGTGGAAGCACTTTGTGAGTCGCTCTATGTAACAGCGTCTGCTAAATGGCGAAAATGTAAAAGTAATAATCCATTCATCTACGGCAGGGGTGTCAAACTCATGTTCACCGAGGGTCATGTCTGCATTATGGTGGCCCTCAAAGGGCCGACTGTAACGTATCCTGCTGTGATTGCAGTCTGACTTTTAATTCTTGGACAATTTGTTGTTTTTCTTGGAGGCAAACTTCTGTGTGCCAAATTCATACTGTATATTTATAACGTATAATGTGTACATTTATATTGTTCTCCTTTACCACAGACACGCCTCATAACACAGGAGACGTAGCGGTTTCTCTTCCTGAAGCACAAACTTTCATTACATTTCCTCCTTCTGCTTCAATTTGCTCTTCTTGTACATTTCAGGATTATTTGTAAATATTTCTCAGCATCACTTGTTGGAAAACCGCTGCCTCAGTTACACGCTGATGTGGAAACACCGCCATCTAGTGGCGGGATGCGTCACTTTGCGGGTCCAAAAATCGGCATGCCTTGTGGGAGATGCAGTTTATGTACGATTGAGTTTGTATGCCTTGAGTTTGACGCGTGTGATCTACGGTAACCACTGCATGGTGATCAGTATCACAGTGGGATCAGATTCTTACCTGTCAACATTGAATGCAAAGCAAAAAAAAAACATTCACTCACATGCTTACACACTTGCTCACTTTTTTCCTGATCCTCAGGTTCACTCTCATATGTGTCATCGTGGCAGCTCTTGATGTGATCCTCCAGGTGATTTTGGGTTGTACAGGGGGGATTAATATCACCTCTATGCCACCCGACATCAGAGCCTGTGGGTATATTTAGAACAATTGAAAGAAACTACATCTAGATCTGAGTAATTCCTGCTACATTAATAATAAAACACCTGCTGATCGTTTTGTAACTGCGGTATAAAATAAGTCATCGTGTTGGTTTGTTCGGCACGACTTGAGGCTTCCGCGTCACAATTGTGCTTCTTAAAAGTTGCTAAATAGGCGAAGCAGGTTCCGCACTGCGAGCAGCGATACGGTTTCTCTCCGCTGTGACTGAGCTCGTGTATTCTGAGGTGACTCGGCTGAATGAAGCTCTTTCCACACTGCGGGCACCGGTGCGGTTTCTCTCCAGAGTGAATGCGCTGGTGTCTCTTCAGAGAACTGGGATTGTTAAAACACTTGCCGCACTCTGAACACTGAAACGGTTTCTCCCCGGTGTGAATGCGCTGGTGCTTTATGAGGTCACTGTGCGATATAAAACCCCTCCCGCACTCTGAGCACCGGTACGGTTTCTCTCCGGTGTGAATGCGCTGGTGTACTTTGAGAGCGCCCTGGGAGCTTAGCCTCTTCCCGCAGTCCGAGCAGACGTTACTTTCTTTCAGCTTTTCTCCGACAGGGGTGTCAACGCCGATGGGATCAGAGGACGTCTGCTCTCCGGTGTGAACGCGCTGGTGCGCTTTGAGATGACTCCGTCGATTAAAACTCTTTTCGCACTCCGAGCACGGATACGGTTTCTCTCCGGTGTGAATGCGCTGGTGAGCTTTCAGATTATCATGTCGATTGAAGCTCTTCCCGCACTCCGAGCACTGGTACGGTTTCTCTCCGGTGTGAATGACATGGTGTATCCTGAGATGACTCTGGGAACGGAAGCTCTTCCCGCACTCCGAGCAGACGTTACTCTCTTTGTTGGAGCTGCTGGTGGGCGTCTGATCCTCAGGTTCACTCTCATATGTGTCATCGTGGCAGCTCTTGATGTGATCCTCCAGGTGAGTTTGGGTCGTACAGGTAAGTGGACACAGGAAGCAGGAGAAACCCTCGTTTATCTCTAAAGCAGAAAAAATACAATTACTGTTAGTAAATAGTTTTATCTACTCAACTGTTCCACTGTGTGATGGTCCATCTTAGATGCCTCCGAGCCCAGAGAAGTCGACGCAGCTTCTGGACATGGTTAACATAAGGCTTCTTTTTTGCACAGTAAAGTGTTAAGTATGATTAGTGCAGTAACTCTGTATTGTAGAGCTTGATAAAGGTTTGATAAACTAATCCCTCACCCATGTGGTTATATCAGCTAGTGTTGAGTGGAGGTTCTTGATGCGGCGCCGTCTGAGGGATGGAAGATCACGAGCGTTCAGATTAAGCTCTCACCCTCGACCTTTACACACTGAAATTCCTCCTGATTCCTTGAATGGTTTAATGATATTCTGCACTGTAGAGGGAGAACATGCAAATCCCTTCCAATCTTTCTATGAGGTTCATTGTTTTTAAACATTTCAATCATTTTCTCACACATTTGTGGACAAACTGGATCCTCTGATCATCTTTACTCATCAGAGACTCTCAGCCTTTCCTGGATGCTGCTTTTGTACCGAACCATGATCACAATCACGTGTTCACATCACATCATTATTTAGTGTTTTCACCTCATTACTAGCTCTAAATTACCCCCGTCCCAACTTTTTTGGAATGTGTTGCAGGCCTGAAATGCAGGAATGGATGTTTATTAATAAATGAAATGGAGTTGAGCAGATAAAAGATGAAATATCTCAGGTTCATTCTGTCTGACAGCAATTAAAAGTCAAAGTAAACGTAAGAAACTGTTTTTTGGTATTAAATCTTCGCCACTTAGTTCATTTTTCTCCATAGTTGCCGGACTTATTAGTTATTAATAAAATAGACCTGAATAAGCTTAATGAACATGGGGGAAATGAGTATAGCGGCACACACCGGTAATGGTGGGCCCACGTGGTGTATGTGTGTGTGTGTGTGCATGCGCCCACATGCTACATATATTCAGACACTAAAGAATCTTTATTAATGATATATATCACTTAAAGATTACAAAAGTCTTACTGAGTTCATCTTCATCTTCAGGTTTTTCCTTCTTCATAGGCTGGTCCTCTAGGTAGAGCTCTTCCTCAGAGGTGACATATTCCACAGGGATTATGGATCCTTCACCTAAAATAGCAGCACAGTACAGGTTCTAATCCAATCTGATTATTTCCACTGATTAGTGACTCTAATACCAACCCTACTGTACTGTACCACACTGTCCGGTGGAAATATGGAATACTACTCCATGTTTACTTACAGTAGTAATCGTCATCTTCATCTTCCTCCTTTATTATTATGTTCTTCTGGAATTCCTCATTCTCTAGATCCACGGTGCTGGTGCTTCCCTCTTCTGCTGACTGCATTATTGAACATCTAATAGACAGACTGAGATATAGATGTACTTTATTTGAGCTTTAGAAACAACGCAATAAATCCACCCAGTTATAAACATATATAAAAAAAATATATATATATCAGCCATAACATTAAAACCACCTCCTTGTTTCTACACTCACTGTCCATTTTATCAGCTCCACTTACCATATAGAAGCACTTTGTAGTTCTACAATTACTGACTGTAGTCAATCTGTTTCAGGACCCCCACAGAGCAGGTATTATTTAGGTGGTGGATGATTCTCAGCACTGCAGTGACACTGACATGGTGGTGGTGTGTTAGTGTGTGTTGTGCTGGTATGAGTGGATCAGACACAGCAGTGCTGCTGGAGTTTTTAAACACCTCACTGTCACTGCTGGACTGAGAATAGTCCACCAACCAAAAACATCCAGCCAACAGCGCCCCGTGGGCAGCGTCCTGTGTCCACCGATGAAGGTCTAGAAGATGACCGACTCAAACAGCAGCAATAGATGAGCGATCGTCTCTGACTTTACATCTACAAGGTGGACCGACTAGGTAGGAGTGTCTAATAGAGTGGACAGTGAGTGGACACGGTGTTTTTCTAGTGATCCTCAATAAATCACTAATTTGTTCTCTAATTTATCATCATTATATATATATACAGTGTATCACAAAAGTGAGTACACCCCTCACATTTCTGCAAATATTTTATTATATCTTTTCATGGGACAACACTATACACATGAAACTTGGATATAACTTAGAGTAGTCAGTGTACAACTTGTATAGCAGTGTAGATTTACTGTCTTCTGAAAATAACTCAACACACAGCCATTAATGTCTAAATGGCTGGCAACATAAGTGAGTACACCCCACAGTGAACATGTCCAAATTGTGCCCAAAGTGTCAATATTTTGTGTGACCACCATTATTATCCAGCACTGCCTTAACCCTCCTGGGCATGGAATTCACCAGAGCTGCACAGGTTGCTACTGGAATCCTCTTCCACTCCTCCATGATGACATCACGGAGCTGGTGGATGTTAGACACCTTGAACTCCTCCACCTTCCACTTGAGGATGCGCCACAGGTGCTCAATTGGGTTTAGTCCATCACCTTTACCTTCAGCTTCCTCAGCAAGGCAGTTGTCATCTTGGAGGTTGTGTTTGGGGTCGTTATCCTGTTGGAAAACTGCCATGAGGCCCAGTTTTCGAAGGGAGGGGATCATGCTCTGTTTCAGAATGTCACAGTACATGTTGGAATTCATGTTTCCCTCAATGAACTGCAGCTCCCCAGTGCCAGCAACACTCATGCAGCCCAAGACCATGATGCTACCACCACCATGCTTGACTGTAGGCAAGATACAGTTGTCTTGGTACTTCTCACCAGGGCGCCGCCACACATGCTGGACACCATCTGAGCCAAACAAGTTTATCTTGGTCTCGTCAGACCACAGGGCATTCCAGTAATCCATGTTCTTGGACTGCTTGTTTTCAGCAAACTGTTTGTGGGCTTTCTTGTGCGTCAGCTTCCTTCTGGGATGACGACCATGCAGACTGAGTTGATGCAGTGTGCGGCGTATGGTCTGAGCACTGACAGGCTGACCTCCCACGTCTTCAACCTCTGCAGCAATGCTGGCAGCACTCATGTGTCTATTTTTTAAAGCCAACCTCTGGATATGACGCCGAACACGTGGACTCAACTTCTTTGGTCGACCCTGGCGAAGCCTGTTCCGAGTGGAACCTGTCCTGGAAAACCGCTGTATGACCTTGGCCACCATGCTGTAGCTCAGTTTCAGGGTGTTAGCGATCTTCTTATAGCCCAGGCCATCTTTGTGGAGAGCAACAATTCTATTTCTCACATCCTCAGAGAGTTCTTTGCCATGAGGTGCCATGTTGAATATCCAGTGGCCAGTATGAGAGAATTGTACCCAAAACACCAAATTGAACAGCCCTGCTCCCCATTTACACCTGGGACCTTGACACATGACACCAGGGAGGGACAACGACACATTTGGGCACAATTTGGACATGTTCACTGTGGGGTGTACTCACTTATGTTGCCAGCTATTTAGACATTAATGGCTGTGTGTTGAGTTATTTTCAGAAGACAGTAAATCTACACTGCTAAATGTAAATGTAAATGTAATATCACAGTTAATCCTCCTTATTAACGCCTTCACATTGATAATCATCTATTTATTTGTAAAAACAAAATTACAAATATTGCTCAAATACAATTATTTAGCACATAAAGCCAGAAAGCTAAACCTGCTAAACATTTTAAGTGCAATTAAAGCAAAAGAAAAAGAAAAACAACAACCTGCAAACAAAGCAAAACCGTCATAACAACAATTCAATCGAATCATTCTGCTGAATCGGTTCCTCAGTACTGAATCATGTGTAATTCTAACAGCGATCACTGAGCAGTTTGTGTTTTCTATTAAGAAGTTAAAGGCAGTAACTCAATTATTTACACTGATATTTTATTATGAACTCTAGTGTTATTATTGATTATATGTATTTAATAATAAAACTGTAATAAATCAATATTTTACTTACAGATGATTCACTTTAGTACTAAGAGAGCAGCCTCTTAAGTCTTCTTCTTGTTTAAATTAAGGTGGTTAATCTACAATGTTAAGGTTCATTACCGCCCCTGCTGGAGTGCAGTGTGTGTGTGTTAATATTCATCAATCACTTTAGCCTCAATCACTTACACTGAATCCTATTCACCAGCATGGTGTTCCTTAAATAATCAAATATTTTGCTCAACTCTTTAATGCTCAGGACCCCCCACAGGCAGGGTTGCCAGATTGCAACAATGGTTTCCAGCTAAAAATACATGAAAACCCTCCCAAAACAGCACAGGATCAGCAGATGATGTTCAGCATTTCAGAAATAATGAACCAGTTAAACCAGCATGACCTACAAATGAATATCTTAAAATGTACAGATCAGTAATTATTCATTATAAAGGGACACGTTATTTTAGCTTGCATGTATTTGAAGTAGTTTAGCAAGTGTTTAAAATGCATTATTTATGATCGGACTTTCACCACTTTGGCGCTAAACAAGCCAAAAGAAAAAAAAGCCGAGCTGATGTCGTTGCCGTCTAACATATGAATCACTGTATTGATGGGCGTGGCAGCCGTGTCTTCTGGACTGGATAGAATAACTCGTCAATCAAAGTTCTGACAGCGGGTTGGAGGTGGTGGGAGAATGGAGGCCTATTTATATTCCAGCTGCGTTTATTTATTTATATTTTATTAAGCCGCCAAAATGTTCTATGTTCCCTCCACCCATAGACAGGCCTGACTCCCCATTAACCAGCAGAACTGGTTTATCTTACTTTTATGGGCCCTTGGTACCATAACATTTTGTCATCAGAAGTACGTTGCAGATTCGTTTCCCACTGGTGTCTGACAGACAGTGGAGAGGGAGAAGGTATCCACCTGAATCATAGTATAAAGACGAGCAATAATGTCTTTTCCAGTTATTTCTACACCGAGGAGAGAATCTAACCTTGTTTTTCTGAGTACTGGTTTAAACCTTGTAGCTACACTTTATAGAGAAGTGATATTTAAATATAGAAATCATTTATAAACACAAAGAAATCAAATAAATGTTTATTTAAAGTCGTGTTTTTATTACTGATCATCACAATCATGTTAACTCATCATGAACTAAAACATCAGGAACCACAAAATATCTGACATATTTAAAAGAAAATAGTTTGATCTTATTAAAAGCGATTAAAAAGTTCAGTTCCTCGAGGTCCAGAACATTTATGGTGGGTGGATCTTTGTTGATCAGGATTCTTCATTATTACACTTTACATGCTAAAGGTTCCACTTTAAAGCAATGGAACCAGCTGCTCTAACTACTGAGCGATCTTCTGTGTAGGACTCACACCTCTCCTCATTACAATGTTCTCCTGAGATCTCCAGATGTCACCACCACCCTGGATTTAGATCCACTAGATTACTCCATCTGTCCTACCAGCTACAATCTCCAATAATAGAGACTGACCACGCCCGACAGTCCATGAGAGCAGAAGCTTTTCTTCTAGGCCTCTTTCTCCACACATCTGACCCACAATTTCATTCAGAAACCATCAACTAAAACCCGGAGCACATGATACCGGAGCAGCAGTTTGCTTACAGCACGATTACAGAGCTGCTGAGCACAAACACACTTCCTTTCATTTGTCCAGTTCTCTGTACAGTAAAACTCTTTCCTCACTGATACGCTTTCTCTCCATTGTGAATGCGCTGGTGTCTTCTGAGAGGGCTCAGTCGATTAAAACCCTTCTCGCACTCTAAGCACTGATACGGTTTTGCTCCAGTGTGAATGCGCTGGTGTCTTTTAAGGTTACTTCCTGCTTTAAAACTCTTCTCACACTGTGAGCACTGATACGGTCTCTCTCCAGTGTGAATGCGCTGGTGTATTTTAAGATTGATCATTTGATTAAAACTCTTCTCACACTGCAAGCACTGATATGGTTTTTCTCCAGTGTGAACACGCTGGTGTAATGTCATATGACCCTGTTGATTAAAACTCTTTCCACACTGTGAGCAGGAATAAGGTTTTTCTCCAGTGTGAATGCGCTGGTGTACATTCAGATGATCCTGTGTTGTAAAACTCTTCCCACACTGTGAGCAGTAATACAGTTTCTCTTCAGAGTGAATGCGCTGGTGTATTTTGAGAGCACCCCGGGTACTAAAGCTCTTTCCACACTGTGAGCAGTCATATGGTTTCTCTCCAGTGTGAATGCGCTGGTGTATTTTGAGATCACTCAGGTACCTGAAGCTCTTCCCACACTGTGAGCAGACGTTTCCTTCTTCCTGTGTGGGACTGAGAGACGTGTTAATGCTGACAGTACCAGAGGACGTTTGCTGATTACTGGAGCTTCTGGTGGGCATCAGATCCTCATGTTCAGTCTTAATCTTCACCAGCGCATCATCATATTTATCATGGTTGCAGCTCTTGATGTGATTGTGGAGGTGATTTTGGGTTGTAGAGGAACGTGGACACGAGGCGCAGGAGAAATCCTTGTTCAGTTCTGAAGCAGAAAATAATAAAATACATTTATAACATTATAAATAATAAACACTGGTAGTAATTGTTAGTCATTCATCACATTACTTGTAGTAGCTGTTCAAGATAAATAAATGAGTTTACCGAGTTCATCTTCAGGTTCTTCCTTCTTCACAGGCTTCATGTGGAAACCTTCAAGCTGTCGGTCTACTGGAGATCCGTCACCTGAAATTCCATCAATATATTAAGAAAAAAAGAACTTAATACGTTTCTATAAAACTGTAAAAACCTGTAAACAAAGCTAAAAGAACTTAACACGTTTCTATAAAACTATAAAAACCTGTAAACAAAGCTAAAAGAACTTAACACGTTTCTATAAAACTATAAAAACCTGTAAACAAAGCTAAAAGAACTTAATACGTTTTTTTAAAGCTGTAAAAACTTGTAAACAAAGCTAAAAGAACTTAATACGTTTCTAAAAAACTATAAAAACCTGTAAACAAAGCTAAAATAACTTAAAACATTTCTATAAAGCTGTAAAAACCTGTAAACAAAGCTAAAAGAACTTAATACGTTTCTATAAAACTATAAAAACCTGTAAACAAAGCTAAAAGAACTTAATACGTTTCTATAAAACTATAAAAACCTGTAAACAAAGCTAAAAGAACTTAATACGTTTTTTTAAAGCTGTAAAAACTTGTAAACAAAGCTAAAAGAACTTAATACGTTTCTAAAAAACTATAAAAACCTGTAAACAAAGCTAAAATAACTTAAAACATTTCTATAAAGCTGTAAAAACCTGTAAACAAAGCTAAAAGAACTTAATACGTTTCTTTAAAGCTGTAAAAACTTGTAAACAAAGCTAAAAGAACTTAATACTGTCACGTGGGAAGAAAGGGACACAAATGCAGAAGTAAAATTATATGGAAAGATATTTTATTTATTTAATAAGGACAACAGAAAAGGTAAACAGCTAACATAAAACAAAACAAAAACCAATCGGAAACTCCGACGGAAGCTGAAGAACACCGATCTGAAACAAGAGAGAAACAAATGAGAAAGGTTAAGCAACTGTAGAGTGTGGATTCGAACCGGGGATGTTGGCGTGACTACCGATTGCTTTCCAGAGTTGCCACCCAGCGGTTGGAGAATCCAATGTTCCGATTAACTAAAGGCACTGATGCCGGAATTACTACCAACGCTAAAACAGCGCTGAGTGAAAGCCGCTAAAGCTAAAGTTAGCGTTTAAAGAGACAGCGATAAGGAGTCTACCCAGCAACTACACGAAAGCTGGGCAGCTGTAGAGAGTGTGGATTCGAACCGGGGATGTTGGCGTGACTACCGATTGCTTTCCGGAGTCGCCACCCAGCGGTTGGAGAATCCAATGTTCTGATTAACTAAAGGCACTGATGCCTAGGATATAACCAGCGCTAATAGAGCACTGAGTGAGACCGCTAAGCTAATGCTAGCGCTGAAACAAACAGCAGTTCGAGGACTGCGCGGCGTCGCACCACACTATTTCTAAGAGGCAGAAAGAAAACCCTCACTACCTCAAACCTTGCGGTTTTACTTACCCGAATGGCCTAGCGCCACCAGGGCTACCACCTATGACTAAAAACAGTGTGGACGAGCTGCCACAAGAGACCACAAAACAAACAAAGGTGCGACACCCACTGCTGTGTAGAGCTGGCTTAAATAGTCAGCCCCACAGCTGCGGGTGATCAGCACTAATTGGGAGGCCTGGTATAAGAGGCCTTTGTTTGCTGAGCTCTGTAACGTCTGTTTCGCTGGGAACCCGGGGCACGTTCACCAGCTACCACAGACCTCGTTATAGAACCCCCTCCTCTAGGGACAGCTCCTGAGGTCCCAAGACCCGCAGCTCGGTTCCGTCGGAACTCGCGGATCAGTTCAGGGTCCAGGATCTGACGAGCCGGTACCCATGAACGTTCCTCAGGGCCGTAACCTTCCCAATCCACCAAGTATTGGGTACTACCCTGAACCTTCCTGCTGTCAAGTAACCGGCGAACCGTGAAGGCAGGGGCACCCTGGATGATACGAGGGGCGGGAGGTTGGGGAGGGGGTAAAACTCCCCCGCACATAAATGGTCGGAGATGGGAGACATGGAAGGTTGGATGCACTTTCATGCGGGGAGGAAGCTCCAACCTATACGTCACCGGGTTAATCCGCTTTACCACCTTGAACGGGCCAATGTACTTGGGTGCCAACTTATGTGGAACACCTCGAACGGGGAGATCCCTTGTTGAAACAAGTACTCGTTGGCCTGGCCGGAAGGTAAGAGCCGGCTGCCGCCTGCGGTCAGCTTTGCGCTTCACAGAGCGCTGGGTGGCCACAAGTGCCTGCCTAGCTTTGCGCCAGGCGGCGCGGCAGCGGCGGACATGAAGCTGTACAGACGGGACCGCTACCTGCTGCTCCTGCTCAGGAAAGAGCGGAGGAGGGTACCCGAACTGAGCTTCAAACGGTGACATGCCGATCGCCGAATGATGCAGGGTGTTGTGAGCAAACTCTGCCCACATCAGCTTATCCGACCACGTGGTCGGATTCCCTGCCGTCAGGCACCTGAGCATCTTGCTCAGATCCTGGATAAGCCTCTCCGACTGCCCATTCGACTCCAGGTGGTAACCGGAGGATAAGCTGGCCTTCGCGCCAATAAGTTGGCAAAAGGCCCGCCAGCACTGGCTCACAAACTGTGGGCCCCGATCTGACACAATGTCTGAGGGGACCCCATGTGCTCTCACCACATGATTCAGAATGATCTGCGCAGTGCCCATGGCGGATGGTAGCTTGGGCAGTGGGATAAAGAGGCAAGATTTGGTAAACCGGTCGACAATTACCAATACCGCCGTGAACCCTCTGGACCTAGGCAAGCCTGTCACAAAGTCCAGGGCAATGTGGGACCACGGTCTAGCCGGTATTGGCAACGGATGAAGAAGGCCCCTGGGGCGCTCTCTGGGACTCTTGTTAAGAGCACACACAGAGCAGGCACGGACAAAGTCACGTACCTCATTCTCCATCCCCGGCCACCAAAATCTTCGGCGCAGCAAGACCAGGGACTTAGTCACGCCTGGGTGCGCCGCAAATGGGGAAGCATGAGCCCACTCGAAGACCTGACGCCGTACGGATGAAGGTACGTACAGTCTGTCAGGAGGTCCCCCACCGGGGTCGGGTTCAGCCCGTTGGGCATCCCGAATGACCTTCGATATGCCCCATGTGACTGGGGCCGCTATCTGGGTCGAGGGGATCACGGGATCAGGTCCGGTCTCCGGCCTGGTCGGTTCCCACTGTCTAGACAGAGCGTCCGGTTTGACGTTTTTGGACCCCGGTCTATAAGACAGTGTAAAATTGAACCTTCCAAAAAATAAGGACCACCGGGCCTGACGGGAGTTCATCCTCTTGACTTGCTGGATGAATGACAGATTTTTGTGATCCGTCCAGACAAGAAAAGGATGTTTGGCCCCCTCGAGCCAGTGTCGCCACTCCTCTAACGCCAACTTAATGGCCAAGAGTTCCCTGTCTCCAACCGGGTAGTTCCGCTCGGCTGGAGTCAGGCGGTGCGAGAAGAAGGCACATGGATGTAGCTTCTTCCCCGGCCCCACTCTTTGGGACAAAACTGCCCCAGCCCCGACCTCGGATGCATCCACTTCGACAACGAAGGGTTCCTCTGGGTCGGGCAACTGCAAGACGGGAGCAGTTGTCAAGAGTGTTTTTAGCTTGTCGAAAGCTTGCTGGGCCCGCACCGTCCATTGGAACGGACCTTTGCCTGTGAGGTCCGTTAACGGAGCGGCGACTGAGCTAAAGTTCTTAATGAAACGCCGAAAAAAGTTTGCAAAGCCCAAAAACCTTTGCAGTTGGCGTAAAGAACTTGGAGTTGGCCACTTCTCCACAGCAGATACTTTAGCCGAGTCCATGCGCAGGGTGCCCTCGGACACTACAAACCCCAGAAACGAGACCGTGGGGGAGTGAAAGACTGACTTCTCCAGCTTGACAAACAGATGGTTGTCGAGCAAGAGCTGGAGAACTCGTCGGACATGCCCTATATGCTCGTCGATGGACTGACTAAAGATAAGAATATCGTCTAAGTAAACATAGACGAATTTACCAAGAGTCTCCCGCAAGACCTCATTGATAAATCTCTGGAAGACTGCGGGGGCATTCATTAACCCAAATGGCATCACCGAGTACTCATAGTGGCCAGTGGGCGTAATGAACGCAGTCTTCCACTCATCCCCCTGCCTGATCCGGATCAAATTGTACGCGCTGCGAAGATCGAGCTTTGAAAAAACCGATGCTCGCTGAAGGGCTTCGAAAGCCGTGGCCATCAGCGGCAGCGGGTACCGATCCTTGATCGTAACGGCATTCAGACCGCGATAATCGATACAGGGGCGCAGGGTGCCGTCCTTCTTGTTCACAAAAAAGAACCCTGCCCCAGCTGGGGAGGAGGAAGGACGGATGAACCCCTGTTTGAGCGCCTCACGCACATACTCCTACATAGCAACCTTTTCTGGACCGGAGAGCGAAAAAAGGCGCCCCCTAGGAGGAGTAGTGCCGGGCAAAAGGTTGATGGCGCAATCGAACGGTCTGTGGGGGGGCAAGTCCTGCGCCCGGGACTTGCTAAAAACCTCCCATAAATCATGGTACACAGGAGGAACAGCTGCCAAATCCGGAATCGCCATCTTGGGTTCGGACGGCTCGGGGCTCGCGCCGCCTTGCAGTAAGCACGAGTCCCGACACTGCGTTCCCCAGATAAAGATCGATCCGGTGGCCCAGTCGATCTGGGGGTTGTGTCTTTGCAGCCACGAATACCCCAAAACCACCTGGAGGTGAGGAACGTGGGTCACAAGAAAGGTGATCCGTTCCTCGTGGTTTTCCAGGCGCAACGTGAGAGGTCGCGTCTGGTGGGTTATCGGGCTGCCCGCTACAGGTCGGCCATCCACAGCATGGACCGACACTGGAGTTGTTAGCGGTTGGACCTCAATCCCCAGCCTGTGTACCAGGTTGATGTCTATGAAACTCTCCACCGCGCCTGAATCCACACAGACCCGAAGGTCTGTGTCTCCCAGGCCCCAAAGCAACCGGGCCTGCAGAAATAGTCCTTGGACAGGGATGGTAGTTCGGCTCACTCCCGAGTCCCTGGCTCGAGAGCGGCCTACTAGTTTAATGGCTGCCGGGGTCGGGCAGGCGGACCCGAAGCCGTTGGGGCACCAGCGCGAGCTGACCCCAACTGCATGGGTTCAGGATCCAGGACAGGCGGAGGAGAATTGGGAGAGACCTGCGAGCGGGTGAACGGGGAACAGGTGCCCCGTTCCCGGGCTCGCTGGCGAAGGCGGGTGTCTATGGCGGTGGCCAGGACATAGAAGTCCTTAAGAGTGGTAGGAGGGTCCCTGGTGGCCAGCTCGTCCTTCACTTTACCAGACAAACCACGATGGAATATGGCAGTAAGGGCCCCCTCGTCCCAACCGCACTCAGCCGCGAGCGTTCGAAACTCGATTACATAATCGGCTACTGACCGAGCACCTTGGGTAAGCTCGAGTAGACGAGGGCCTACCTCACGGCCACCCGAAGGGTGAAAAAAGGTCTCCTTTATAGCTTCCTTAAAGGAGCTTTCCGAAGAGCATTCCAGAGCATTTTGCTCCCAGAGGGCGGTAGCCCATTCTAAAGCTCGGCCAGTCAAAAGGGATATTATGTATGCAACCTTCGATCGCTCCGTGGGGTAGCGAGAGGGTTGCAGCTCGAACACAAGGGCACACTGGAGGAGGAAGCCACGGCGCCTCTTAGCCTCTCCCGAATACCTTTCGGGAGGCGAAATAGGGGTGTCGCGGTTTCCACACCCTCCGGAGTGGGTAGGAGAGTGGGCTGGGGGTTCAGGACCGGACCTAAGAATTGGCGGCTGCAGGGTGAGCGCAGCTACCCGCTGCGCCAACTCGTTTAGGGCCACCTCGTGCCTGCCTAACGCTACCCCTTGATGACGTAGAACGTCCGCAAGGGGTGGAACTTCTGCTGCGTCCATGGTATGGTCGCACCTTTCTGTCACGTGGGAAGAAAGGGACACAAATGCAGAAGTAAAATTATATGGAAAGATATTTTATTTATTTAATAAGGACAACAGAAAAGGTAAACAGCTAACATAAAACAAAACAAAAACCAATCGGAAACTCCGACGGAAGCTGAAGAACACCGATCTGAAACAAGAGAGAAACAAATGAGAAAGGTTAAGCAACTGTAGAGTGTGGATTCGAACCGGGGATGTTGGCGTGACTACCGATTGCTTTCCGGAGTTGCCACCCAGCGGTTGGAGAATCCAATGTTCCGATTAACTAAAGGCACTGATGCCGGAATTACTACCAACGCTAAAACAGCGCTGAGTGAAAGCCGCTAAAGCTAAAGTTAGCGTTTAAAGAGACAGCGATAAGGAGTCTACCCAGCAACTACACGAAAGCTGGGCAGCTGTAGAGAGTGTGGATTCGAACCGGGGATGTTGGCGTGACTACCGATTGCTTTCCGGAGTCGCCACCCAGCGGTTGGAGAATCCAATGTTCTGATTAACTAAAGGCACTGATGCCTAGGATATAACCAGCGCTAATAGAGCACTGAGTGAGACCGCTAAGCTAATGCTAGCGCTGAAACAAACAGCAGTTCGAGGACTGCGCGGCGTCGCACCACACTATTTCTAAGAGGCAGAAAGAAAACCCTCACTACCTCAAACCTTGCGGTTTTACTTACCCGAATGGCCTAGCGCCACCAGGGCTACCACCTATGACTAAAAACAGTGTGGACGAGCTGCCACAAGAGACCACAAAACAAACAAAGGTGCGACACCCACTGCTGTGTAGAGCTGGCTTAAATAGTCAGCCCCACAGCTGCGGGTGATCAGCACTAATTGGGAGGCCTGGTATAAGAGGCCTTTGTTTGCTGAGCTCTGTAACGTCTGTTTCGCTGGGAACCCGGGGCACGTTCACCAGCTACCACAGACCTCGTTATAAATACGTTTCTATAAAACTATAAAAACCTGTAAACAAAGCTAAAATAACTTAAAACATTTCTATAAAGCTGTAAAAACCTGTAAACAAAGCTAAAAGAACTTAATACATTTTTATAAAGCTGTAAAAACCTGTAAACAAAGTTTAAAAAACTTAATACGTTTCTATAAAACTATAAAAACCTGTAAACAAAGCTAAAAGAACTTAATACGTTTCTATAAAGCTGTAAAAACATGTAAACAAAGCTAAAAGAACCTAATATGTTTTTATAAAACTATACAATTCTGTAAACAAAGCTAAAATAACTTAATGTTTTTATAAAACAATAAAAACCTGTAAACAAAGCTAAAAGTACTTAATACGTTTCTATAAAGCTGTAAAAACCTGTAAACAAAGCTAAAAGAACTTGATATTTCTATAAAACAGTAAAAACCTGTAAACAAAGCTAAAAGAACTTAATATGTTTCTATAAAACTGTAAAAACCTGTAAACAAAGCTAAAAGAACTTGATATTTCTATAAAACAGTAAAAACCTGTAAACAAAGCTAAAAGAACTTAATATGTTTCTATAAAACTGTAAAAACCTGTAAAAAAAAGCTAAAAAAACTTAATACGTTTCTATAAAACTGTAAAAACCTGTAAACAAATCTAAAATAACTTAATATGTTTTTATGAAACTATAAAAACCTGTAAACAAAGCTAAAAGAACTTAATACGTTTCTATAAAGCTGTAAAAACCTGTAAACAAAGCTAAAAGAACTTAATACATTTCTATAAAGCTGTAAAAACCTGTAAATGAAGCTAAAAGAACTTAATACGTTTCTATAAAGCTGTAAAAACCTGTAAACAAAGCTAAAAGAACTTAATACTTTTCTATAAAACTATTAAAAACCTGTAAACAAAGCTAAAATATCTTAATACATTTCTATAAAACTATTAAAACCTGTAAACAAAACTAAAAGAACTTAATACTTTTCTATAAAGCTGTAAAAACCTGTAAACAAAGCTAAAAGAACTTAATACATTTCTATAAAGCTGTAAAAACCTGTAAACAAAGCTAAAAGAACTTAATACGTTTCTATAAAGCTGTAAAAACCTGTAAACAAAGCTAAAAGAACTTAATACGTTTCTATAAAACTGTAAAAACCTGTAAACAAATCTAAAAGAACTTAATATGTTTTTATGAAACTATAAAAACCTGTAAACAAAGCTAAAAGAACTTAATACGTTTCTATAAAGCTGTAAAAACCTGTAAACAAAGCTAAAAGAACTTAATACATTTCTATAAAGCTGTAAAAACCTGTAAACAAAGCTAAAAGAACTTAATACGTTTCTATAAAACTGTAAAAACCTGTAAACAAATCTAAAAGAACTTAATATGTTTTTATGAAACTATAAAAACCTGTAAACAAAGCTAAAAGAACTTAATACGTTTCTATAAAGCTGTAAAAACCTGTAAACAAAGCTAAAAGAACTTAATACATTTCTATAAAACTATTAAAAACCTGTAAACAAAGCTAAAAGAACTAAATACGTTTCTATAAAGCTGTAAAAACCTGTAAACAAAGCTAAAAGAACTTAATACGTTTCTATAAAACTATTAAAAACCTGTAAACAAAGCTAAAAGAACTTAATACGTTTCTATAAAGCTGTAAAAACCTGTAAACAAAGCTAAAAGAACTTAATGTTTTTATAAAACAATAAAAACCTGTAAACAAAGCTAAAAGTACTTAATACGTTTCTATAAAGCTGTAAAAACCTGTAAACAAAGCTAAAAGAACTTAATACATTTCTCTAAAACTATAAAAACCTGTAAACAAAGCTAAAAGAACTTGATATTTCTATAAAACAGTAAAAACCTGTAAACAAAGCTAAAAGAACTTAATATGTTTCTATAAAACTGTAAAAACCTGTAAAAAAAAGCTAAAAGAACTTAATACGTTTCTATAAAACTGTAAAAACCTGTAAACAAATCTAAAATAACTTAATATGTTTTTATGAAACTATAAAAACCTGTAAACAAAGCTAAAAGAACTTAATACGTTTCTATAAAGCTGTAAAAACCTGTAAACAAAGCTAAAAGAACTTAATACGTTTCTATAAAGCTGTAAAAACCTGTAAACAAAGCTAAAAGAACTTAATACGTTTCTATAAAACTGTAAAAACCTGTAAACAAAGCTAAAAGAACTTAATACGTTTCTATAAAGCTGTAAAAACCTGTAAACAAAGCTAAAAGAACTTAATACGTTTCTATAAAGCTGTAAAAACCTGTAAACAAAGCTAAAAGAACTTAATACGTTTCTATAAAGCTGTAAAAACCTGTAAACAAAGCTAAAAGAACTTAATACGTTTCTATAAAACTGTAAAAACCTGTAAACAAATCTAAAAGAACTTAATATGTTTTTATGAAACTATAAAAACCTGTAAACAAAGCTAAAAGAACTTAATACGTTTCTATAAAGCTGTAAAAACCTGTAAACAAAGCTAAAAGAACTTAATACATTTCTATAAAACTATTAAAAACCTGTAAACAAAGCTAAAAGAACTAAATACGTTTCTATAAAACTGTAAAAACCTGTAAACAAAGCTAAAAGAACTTAATACGTTTCTATAAAGCTGTAAAAACCTGTAAACAAAGCTAAAAGAACTTAATACGTTTCTATAAAACTATTAAAAACCTGTAAACAAAGCTAAAAGAACTTAATACGTTTCTATAAAGCTGTAAAAACCTGTAAACAAAGCTAAAAGAACTTAATGTTTTTATAAAACAATAAAAACCTGTAAACAAAGCTAAAAGTACTTAATACGTTTCTATAAAGCTGTAAAAACCTGTAAACAAAGCTAAAAGAACTTAATACATTTCTCTAAAACTATAAAAACCTGTAAACAAAGCTAAAAGAACTTGATATTTCTATAAAACAGTAAAAACCTGTAAACAAAGCTAAAAGAACTTAATATGTTTCTATAAAACTGTAAAAACCTGTAAAAAAAAGCTAAAAGAACTTAATACGTTTCTATAAAACTGTAAAAACCTGTAAACAAATCTAAAATAACTTAATATGTTTTTATGAAACTATAAAAACCTGTAAACAAAGCTAAAAGAACTTAATACGTTTCTATAAAGCTGTAAAAACCTGTAAACAAAGCTAAAAGAACTTAATACATTTCTATAAAGCTGTAAAAACCTGTAAATAAAGCTAAAAGAACTTAATACGTTTCTATAAAGCTGTAAAAACCTGTAAACAAAGCTAAAAGAACTTAATACTTTTCTATAAAACTATTAAAAACCTGTAAACAAAGCTAAAATATCTTAATACATTTCTATAAAACTATTAAAACCTGTAAACAAAACTAAAAGAACTTAATACTTTTCTATAAAGCTGTAAAAACCTGTAAACAAAGCTAAAAGAACTTAATACATTTCTATAAAGCTGTAAAAACCTGTAAACAAAACTAAAAGAACTTAATACGTTTCTATAAAGCTGTAAAAACCTGTAAACAAAGCTAAAAGAACTTAATACGTTTCTATAAAACTGTAAAAACCTGTAAACAAATCTAAAAGAACTTAATATGTTTTTATGAAACTATAAAAACCTGTAAACAAAGCTAAAAGAACTTAATACGTTTCTATAAAGCTGTAAAAACCTGTAAACAAAGCTAAAAGAACTTAATACATTTCTATAAAACTATTAAAAACCTGTAAACAAAGCTAAAAGAACTAAATACGTTTCTATAAAACTGTAAAAACCTGTAAACAAAGCTAAAAGAACTTAATACGTTTCTATAAAGCTGTAAAAACCTGTAAACAAAGCTAAAAGAACTTAATACGTTTCTATAAAACTATTAAAAACCTGTAAACAAAGCTAAAAGAACTTAATACGTTTCTATAAAGCTGTAAAAACCTGTAAACAAAGCTAAAAGAACTTAATACGTTTCTATAAAACTATTTAAAACCTGTAAACAAAACTAAAAGAACTTAATACGTTTCTATAAAGCTGTAAAAACCTGTAGACAAAGCTAAAAGAACTTAATACGTTTCTATAAAACTATTTAAAACCTGTAAACAAAGCTAAAAGAACTTAATAAGTTTCTATAAAACTGTAAAAACCTGTAAACAAAACTAAAAGAACTTAATACGTTTCTATAACACTGAATCAGTTCCGCTCAGTTGATTCATCTTGCTGGATCGGTTCAGATGAATTGATTCGTCGGTACTGAATCATGTAGGATGTAAACAGTTAGCGGAGCAGTTTGTGTGAATGAATAAATGAATGAATAAATAAATAAATCTATATTTTACTTACAGATGATTCACTTTAGTATAAACACAGAGGCGGATGAAGCTTCTTCTCCTTCTTGGTTGAACTGAGCTGGTGGATCTACAGGGTTCAGATTTATTAGCGCCTCTACTGGACTGCAGTGTGAGAACTGATATCAACACATTCATTCATCTGTATTCATCCTGATCAAGGTCGTGGTGCTCTTCATTATCATTCACTGTGTTAAATAGCCTGTAACAATACTATAATAATATTTCCGAGTGGTCACATTCAAAATGGATTAAACCAGGTGCTATAGTTCACTACTTTCATTTTTTCTTGTTATTTTGATTAAGTTTGTTAAACATTCTGTCAAGAGCATATTCAAACCTTATGTTTACTCACTAAACTTCTGACTAAAGTGTACCTGTGATAAAACACGGTTACATACAAAGTACATTCCTTAACAAACAGCTCAAAAAACATAAACTTTAGCATTTAACACGTTACAATTAGCCACTCTGAACATGTTTCTTTCATCTAAACTGTTAGAAACAGTCAGAACATTCATCAATGATGAAGAGCAGGTGAATAAATCATTCCTCTCCATCTGATTCATGCTCAGAAAGAAACATCACAGCTCATCATCATGGTTAAAGAGACATAACACTTTCAAATCACATTTCCTAGTCAGTAATTATAGAAATGATTCCTGAAAGTATAATCTTAACCTGGAAGCAGCAGAACCCAGCTGAGTGATGTTCTCCTCTACACTTCACCCTCACACTAGATTCTCTCTGTATTCATTCATTACAGAGACTACTACACTAAGGAATATACAGTATACATATTGCTTGTATGTCAGGTTGCAACATAACAAATGAGCATGCCCTCCCAGTTCTTAAACTTACACAAACAACCACTTTTAAAATAATGACATTTGTTTATAGTCTGGAAGAAGGAAGCAGGTTCAGAGTGGTCAGGTTTACAACAAGTTCCACTGACTATAAAACACAGACATTATGCATTCACTTGAAGTAACAGTAAATTATGAGCAATTTAAGGTAAATAAATAAAAGAAAATAACTACTTGTAATAGATGGTCTCTGTTTTAAATAGATTAACTTGACTTGATTATAATTGTGGTGACAGAAAGAAAGAACAAATACAGAGAGAATGAATGAATGACTGTAGAGATGAATCTAGTGTGAGGGTGAAGTGTAGAGGAGAACATCACTCAGCTGGGTTCTGCTGCTTCCAGGTTAAGACTATACTTTCAGGAATCATTTCTATAGTTACTGACTAAGAAATGTGATTTGAAAGTGTTACGTCTCTTTAACCATGATGATGAGCTGTGATGTTTCTTTCTGAGCATGAATCAGATGGAGAGGAATGATTTATTCATCTGCTCTTCATCATTAATTAATGTTCTGACAGTTGAGAAGAGTGAAACATGTTTAGAGTGGTTACATGTATTATGAGCTGAATGGAAGACTGCATTTTTTTCTTTTTTTTTTTACAGTTATTTCTGTTACTGTTCAGTTTTTGTAGCTTTGTTGGTCTCTGTGTCTTAACAAGTAAATATAAGGAAGGAATTTGCTCTTGAGTGAGTGCTAATCTGTTAAAGATGATCATGTTAAGTAATGCAATAGTATTCCTTATACACCAATATTTATTTGCTAAATTTCACATGTTAAAATCTAAACATATTTAATGTAACTGAACTTTTTCATATGTCACATGTGTGTTTTGTTTTCCTCAGTTATATTCAATAACTCAGAATAAAATGTGCAGAAGTTTTGTACTGTTGAAGAAAATTTCACATATTTTTTTATGTAGTAAATTAACAAAAGACAGAATTTCATCAGAACTGTCCAAACTTTAGCAGATGGTTCATTTATACTGAGTCTGATCCTCGACACTAATTTAAACATTTATTCATATGTTACCACACCACAGAGCCACAAACAAACCTTATGGGCTCTTGTTTTATATAATTAAACAAACTCTGAGCCTTCAAAGTTATAAACATCATTTAAATTAAAGTATTACAAAACTCAAATCTACAAGAGAAAATGTTTCTGATCCACTGATGCTGTATGAGAAAATAACCATGTTCAGGAGAAGGGATGGAAGTGAGATTCTTCCTTATTCTGTTCTCTTCTTATTCATTTATTAATATTTATCCTTGTTTTATTTATATATTGTATATAAATTACTAAATTCTTCAACTATGGGGATCTGGGAAAGAGGTAGAACCAGTGATACTAAGAGTACGATTTAAAACTTAATAACTTTCAAAGTTTAATGATTTCTAAACTTTTCCTGCACTCTGTACTATATAAACACTTCAAGAACTTGAAAAAAAAGAGATTCATAATAATGATCAACAGAGAAAAATCAGAAACTTCTATTTAACCAAAATATAACCTAACCACTCTGAACATGTTTTTTTCTCCTAAACTGTTAGAAACAGTCAGAACATTCATCAATGATGAAGAGCAGAAGAATAAATCATTCCTCTCCATCTGATTCATGCTCAGAAAGAAACATCACAGCTCATCATCATGGTTAAAGAGACGTAACACTTTCAAATCACATTTCCTAGTCAGTAACTATAGAAATGATTCCTGAAAGTATAATCTTAACCTGGAAGCAGCAGAACCCAGCTGAGTGATGTTCTCCTCTACACTTCACCCTCACGCTAGATTCTCTCTGTTCATTCTTCAATATCTAACCAGCTTCATCACCATAATTTTAATCATTTCAGGTTATGATGTAAAACAGTGATGCTTTATTACATGTATTTCTTTTAACATGATTTTAAAATCATCACATGTGCTTCTAGTGGAACCGAACTAAAGATGAATTACAGAAAGTCTGTGAGAAAAATCAGTGATTGTAGAAACATTTTTATCAGTAAACCTGAGTGTAGCAGCTAAAGTATCAAAAATCATCAGTGTAGTAACTCTGAAAACTACTAAATACATTATGAAGTGTATAATATTACATTTATATACCCCTATATAATAAAAAATACATTCACATCACACCATACAAACTCATACTGAGCACTCGTAGCCCTTGAACACTTCAAATTGTTTATCTGTTTAACACCACAACCCAGCACATTTACTTCATACACAAGGTTCAGAGGTACTTATAGTTCCTAGAACTTTTATTATTGAGGTGATCGAGATTCTTTATGCTGCATTTGTGGTAAATTTAAATAAATCATTAAATTAAATTACTAAATCATAAATCCTGCATTGTGGGATTTTCCTCAGTATGGTTTTGGTTTTAAATAAAGAATGAATGAATAGATGAATCTAGCGTGTAGGTGAAGTGTAGAGGAGAACATCACTCAGCTGGGTTCTGCTGCTTCCAGGTTAAGACTATACTTTCAGGAATCATTTTTATAGTTACTGACTAGGAAATGTGATTTGAAAGTGTCATATCTCTTTAACCATGATGATGTGCTGTGATGTTTCTTTCTGAGCATGAATCAGATGGAGAGGAATGATTTATTCTTTTGCTCTTCATCGTTGATGAATGTTCTGACTGTTTCTAACAGAATAGGAGAAAGAAACATGTTCAGAGTGGTTAGATTATGTTTTGGTTAAATAAAAGTTTATGGTTTTTCTTTGTCTATTATTATGAATCTCTTTCTTTTCAAGCTCTTGAAGTGTTTATAAAGTACAGAGAGCAGGAAAAATTTAGAAATCATTAAACTTTGAAAGTTATTAAGTCTCAGATCTTACTCTTAGTATCACTTGTTCTGTCTTTATCCCAAACCCCGGTAGTTTAGTAATTTATATACAATTTATAAATAAAACAAATATAAATATTAATAAATGAATAAGAAGAGAACAGAATAAAGAAGAATCTCACTTCCACACTCTCTCCTGAACACGGTTACTTTCTCATACAGCATCAGTGGATCAGAAACATTTTATCTTGTAGATTTGAGTTTTGTAATACTTTAATTTAAATGATGTTTATAACTTTGAAGGCTCAGAGTTTGTTTAATTATATAAAACATGAGCCCATAATGTTTGTTTGTGTCTGTGGTGTAATAACGTATAAGTAAATGTTTAAATTAGTGTCGAGGATCAGACTCAGTATAAATGTACCGTCTGCTAAAGTTTGGACAGTTCTGATGAAATTCTGTCTTTTGTTAATTGACTACATAAAACAAAATATGTGAAATTTTCTTCAGCTGACAAAAAAACTTCTGCACATTTTACTCTGAGTGACTGAATTTAACTGAGGAAAACAAAACACACATATGAAAAAGTTCAGTTATATTAAATATGTTTAGATTTTAACGTGAAATTTAGCAAATAAATATTGGTGTATAATGAATAGTAGTGCATTAACATGATCATCTTTAATAGATTAGCACTTTGTCAAGAGCAAATTCCTCTCTTATATTTACTTGTTAAGGCACAGAGACCAACAGAGTAATAAAAACCAAACAGTAACAGAACCAACAACAAAAAAAACTAATTCTTCAATTCAGCTCATAATACATGTAACCACTCTGAACATGTTTCTTTTTTCTAAGCTGTTAGAAACAGTCAGAACATTCATCAATGACAAAGAGCTGAAGAATAAATCATTCCTATCAATCTGATTCATGCTCAGAAAGAAACATCACAGCTCATCATCATGGTTAAAGAGACGTAACACTTTCAAATCACATTTCCTAGTCAGTAACTATAGAAATAATTCCTGAAAGTATAGTCTTAACCTGGAAGCAGCAGAACCCAGCTGAGTGATGTTCTCCTCTACACTTCACCCTCACACTAGATTCATCTCTCTGTTCATTCTATCACATTCAGTAGAATCTTTACTCGTTCTATCAGTAGAATTGTACTACAGATGAATTAGTGTGTATAGAAAGTTTAATAAATGTAAACATATCAGAGTTAGTTAAAACTAAACATTCATGTTCATACACACTACATGCTCACACTTACAGCGTACAAACGTACATTGACCGAGACATGGCAACAACCTGGTGAGTTTTCTCAATTAAATCAATGCATTCCACCCGGGTTTGCCTTTACCTGTGAACCTCGCACCACTGGGCGAGGAGGCGGTATTGCTACCCTCTACAGTAAGAAATGGAAAGTGACCTCAGTGTACGGTGGCCGAGAAGTGCAAAACAAATTTACATTTCAGAAAACAAAATTACAAAAAAACAAAAACAAATTTACAACCAAAGCAAAAACAAATTTACAAGTGCTCGGGTACCCAGTGTTTGTAAATTTGTTTTGGCATATGTAAAAGTGTTTCAGCACTTGTAAATTAATTTTCGGCATATGTAATTTTGTTTTCTAAAATGTATATTTGTTTTGCACTTCCCGGCCGCACATTTCTGACGGAAAAGGTAGGGACAATAAACCGGAAGTGCGTGTTGCTTACCTGCTGTCAATCAAACTGTTTCTCAGCGGTAAAGTGAACGGAGTTTGTGATGGTGACGATAAACAAGGTTTTGTTTAGTTTGTGGAAATCATTTTATCCAGTTGACCCGCTATTGTTTTTCTTGTGGAAAGTTTTGTGCAGATGTTTAGACGTGGCGTGTGCATCTCTATTTACCGTCCGCTCTTCTAAACATCTAAGGAATTCCCACAAGAACAACAAAAGCGAAATAATGAAAATCATTAACACAAAATGGACAAAACATTGTTTATTAGGGACGGAACATGTGATACCGAGGCTTTAAAGCTTGTTTCACTTTTGTAACACTGGACTCAGTGTATCGGAGCTTATATTAAAGCAGCAGCATGTGCGGGACTGATGAAGCTTTGTGCTGTGTTTTATCTCACTCACTATATAAGAGACAATCAAACCAGGGTTACCCACCGTCCTGTAACATACACAATCCTTCTTTATCTGGAGACCAAACGCCGCGTTCTGTATTGAACTGATACAGGACGCTTTGTTCCGTATTTTTATCAATGGGAGACGGTGTGGTGTATAAAACAGAAGGAAACTGCTGCTTAATTCATTATATTAAGTAGTGTTCACTTTTATTCTTAGTAACGTGACATAACCTGTTTAATACACCGCTGTATGAGTAGCACAGTGGGAGGAGTGCGTTGTTTTGCCTAAAATATGGTTCTGACTTATTATTATAAAGAATGTAAATAATAAATGTTAAACACCATAAATAAAACCTTTGTTCTCATGACTGTGTAAGGTCCCCCCCCTGCTGCTATAACCAGCGCACACACACCGTTACTAAGAATAAAAGTGAACACTACTTAATATAATTCCCTCAGTCTCCCACTGATAAAAATACGGAACAAAGCGTCCTGTATCAGTTCAATACAGAACGCGGCGTTTAGTCTCCAGATAAAGAAGGATTGTGTATGTTACAGGACGGTGGGTAACCCTGGTTTGATTGTCTCTTATATAGTGAGTGAGATAAAACACAGCACAAAGCTTCATCAGTCCCGCACATGCTGCTGCTTTAATATAAGCTCCGATACACTGAGTCCAGTGTTACAAAAGTGAAACAAGCTTTAAAGCCTCGGTATCACATGTTCCGTCCCTAATAAACAATGTTTTGTCCATTTTGTGTTAATGATTTTCATTATTTCGCTTTTGTTGTTCTTGTGGGAATTCCTTAGATGTTTAGAAGAGCGGATGGTAAATAGAGATGCACACGCCACGTCTAAACATCTGCACAAAACTTTCCACAAGAAAAACAATAGCGGGTCAACTGGATAAAATGATTTCCACAAACTAGACAAAACCTTGTTTATCGTCACCATCACAAACTCCGTTCACTTTACCGCTGAGAAACAGTTTGATTGACAGCAGGTAAGCAACACGCACTTCCGGTTTATTGTCCCTACCTTTTCCGTCAGAAATGTGCGGCCGGGAAGTGCAAAACAAATATACATTTTAGAAAACAAAATTACATATGCCGAAAATAAATTTACAAGTGCTGAAACACTTTTACATATGCCAAAACAAATTTACAAACACTGGGTACCCGAGCACTTGTAAATTTGTTTTTGCTTTTGTTGTAAATTTGTTTTTGTTTTTTTGTAATTTTGTTTTCTGAAATGTAAATTTGTTTTGCACTTCTCGGCCACCGTATCAGTGTCTGTTCCTCCTCATATTTCATTTGAATCAACTATTATCCAAATTAATGGACCAATACCTACTATTTTGGCCACAATCTACCGACCACCTAAGCATAATACTGATTTTATAAATGATTTTTCCACTTTCCTAACTTCACTCTGCTCTATGTCACCGAACACAATAGTTCTCGGAGACTTCAACATCCACATTGACAACAAAAATAATACATTTACAAAAGATTTCTTGTCATGCATCGATGGTTTTGGCCTGCATCAACATGTGGACTTTCCAACCCACTGCAAGGGGCATACTCTAGATCTCATCTGCTGTTCTGGAGTAACCCCTCTGAATTGTACTGCTTCAGATCTTCCTATCTCTGATCATCACCTGATTTCTTTTACTGTGACACCGCCATCAGCTAAAACGAGTCCTCGGGCCATCTCATTCCGTAATATCAAGAACATCGATCATACTGCCCTATCATCAGGAGCCAGTGCTCTCCATTGGAACTATGGATCTGCTTCTACCCAAGACCTCATCTCTCATTACAACACAGAGCTGCATAATCTCTTGGATAATCTTGCCCCATTAAAAACATGAACTGTTTCATTTACTCGCACTGCACCATGGTAGACTACTGAACTACGACAACTAAAATCAAGGGCACGACAGCTCGAACGCCTGTATAGGAAAAGTGGACTTACTGTGCACAAGGAAATGTATAATAACCACCTACTGCATTATAAAGATGCTATCTCGGCTTCCAAATCTACCTACTATGGATCACTATTTAGGGCGCTTGAGGGTAACATCTGTGCACTTTTTTCTACTGTGAATAACATTTTGCAGCCACCGGACACTTTACCTAACCACATGTACTCAACTGAACTGTGTGACAAGTTTATGTCATTCTTCAATTCCAAAATCCAAAATATTCACCAGCAGCTGTACTCTCCACCTGTTAATACTATAAGCTATGACTGTACAACTGCTCATGTACTATGTTCTTGTTCCCTATCTACTTTTGAACTTCCTACTATAACTGAAATAACCCACCTTATCCAAAAATCTAAACCTTCAACCTGCATTCTTGATCCTCTCCCTACAAACCTTGTCAAATCTTGCGTTTCCTCTCTGTGTACTCCTATTACTGCCATTGTTCAATCATCTCTTCTTTCTGGTTCTCTTCCTGCCCCTCTCAAGATGGCAACTATTACACCCATACTTAAGAAACCTGGCTTGGATCCCAATGACCTAAATAACTTTCGTCCTATTTCTAATCTACCTTTTAATAATCTAAAATTATTGAGAAAGTTGTTTTTGCTCAAGTTCATAAATATCTAATAGACAACGATTTATATGAGGCTTTCCAGTCTGGTTTTCGCCCTCTACATAGCACAGAAACGGCACTTCTTAAAATAACTAATGACCTTCTAGTGGCAGCTGACTCTAGTTTGCTAACCATTCTCATTCTTCTAGATCTGAAGGCGGCCTTCGATACTATCTCACACAAAATCTTGCTGGACCGCCTCAAATCAATCGGACTTACTGATACTGTTTTTGCATGGTTTTTCTCCTATATTAATGGTCGTAGCCAGTTCGTTCAACTCAAACATTTTCAGTCTCACCCATCTGAAGTTGTTTGTGGTGTCCCACAGGGCTCTGTTCTAGGACCTCTCTTATTTATTATTTACCTTCTACCTGTTGGTCAAATATTTAGGAAACATAAAATCCAATTCCACTGTTATGCTGATGACACCCAACTATACTTATCCACTAAACCTAATGCCTTGCTCCCACCTTCTACCCTATCTGACTGCTTAGACGAAACTAAAAACTGGTTCTCTAAAAACTTCCTGATGGTTAATACAGATAAAACCCAAATTCTCCTTGTGGGAACTAAGACCACTCTCGCCAAAACCAAATCGTTTACTTTGAACTTTGAAAACTCTGTCATTTCGCCTTCTTCCCAGGTTAAAAGCCTGGGTGTTGTTCTTGACAGTCATCTTTCTTTTAAAGCACACATCAATAACATTACACGATCTGCCTACTTCCACTTAAGGAATATCAACCGCCTACGCCCGTTCCTCAGTCAAACAAGTACTGCCATTCTCGTCCATGCGCTGGTAACATCACGCATAGACTACTGTAATTCAATCCTATTCGGCTTACCTCATAAATCATTACAAAAACTCCAACTAGTCCAAAACTCCGCTGCACGGATTATCTCTGGGTCACCCTCAACTAATCACATCACTCCAGTTCTCAGACAGCTTCACTGGCTCCCCGTAAATTATCGCATACACTTTAAGATCTTATTATTCACATTCAAAGCTCTACATGGTCTAGCACCCTCTTACATCTCCGATTTACTCCAATTCTACAATCCCACCTGCACTCTTAGGTCTTCCTCAGCCTTCCAGCTTTCTATTCCTTCTGTCCGCCTGTCGACTATGGATGGGTGCGAGGGCTTTAAGCCACTCTGCCCCTTCTCTCTGGAACACCCTCCCAGTCCATATCCGTACTATCGATTGTTTCTCTACTTTTAAATCCCAACTTAAAACTCACCTCTTCAAGCTAGCCTACTACTAATCTTTCAAACTTGATTGGTACTACTACCCCAATATTTGTTTAATAGTGATTACATTTGACTGTTTAGAGATTGTATTGATTTTATTGTATTTATCTTTATTGATTTTTCTATTAGATTTTAATGGTTTATTGATGTCTGTTACGTTCTTGCTTTTGTAAGGTGTCCTTGAGTGTTTTGAAATGCGCCATGAATAAAATGGATTATTATCATTTATTATTGAGTAACTCGTAGCTCTTCAACTTTAGTTCCTCTGTTTAACAAATACAATAACTCCAACAATCAGAGAGAATTATTAAATATTATATAGATTTAATGAAACCTCATCATTTATCCTCCTGAGAGCACATTTATCCATTTATATTCTCTGTAATCGACACTTTAGTTTTAAATCTTTCTTTTTTAATCGTTTGTGTTACCCTATAAATTCCATCCTGGTCTTTCTAATGATACCTCAGGTGTTGGGTATGAGGCTGACAAACTTCACTTCCTGTTTCCAGGGTGAGTCAGATATTGTTATATCTACTGTTATATTATTGTATTATAGTACTAACTTCTACTAGAAACCTCCATGTTGGAGAGATGAGTCTAGTGTGAGGGTGAAGTGTAGAGGAGAACATCACTCAGCTGGGTTCTGCTGCTTCCAGGTTAAGACTATACTTTCAGGAATCATTTCTATAGTTACTGACTAGGAAAGGTGATTTGAAAGTGTTATGTCTCTTTAACCATGATGATGAGCTGTGATGTTTCTTTCTGAGCATGAATCAGATGGAGAGAAATAATTTATTCATCTGCTCTTCATCATTGATGAATGTTCTGACTGTTTCTAACAGTTTAGAAGAAGGAAACATGATCAGAGTGGTTACATGTATTATGAGCTGAATTGAAGAATTTGTTTTCTTTGTTGTTGGTTCTGTTACTGTTTGGTTTTTATTACTCTGTTGGTTTCTGTGCCTTAACAAGTAAATATAAGAGAGGAATTTGCTCTTGACAGAGTGCTAATCTATTAAAGATGATCATGTTAAGTAATGCACTACTGTTCATTATACACTAATATTTATTTGCTAAATTTCAAGTTAAAATCAAAACATATTTAATGTAACTGAACTTTTTCACACGCCACATTTGTGTTTTGTTTCCCTCAGTTAATTTCAGTCACTCAGAGTAAAATGTGCAGAAGTTTTTTTCTCAGCTGAAGAAAATTTCACATATTTCGTTTTATGTAGTAAATTAACAAAAGACAGAATTTCATCAGAACTGTCCAAACTTTAGCAGATGGTACATTTATACTGAGTCTGATCATCGACACTAATTTAAACATTTACTCACATGTTGGTAAAATGTTGGTAACATGGTAACAACACCACAGAGCCACAAACAAACCTTATGGGCTCATGTTTTATATAATTAAACAAACTCTGAGCCTTCAAAGTTATAAACATCATTTAAATTAAAGTATTACAAAACTCAAATCTACAAGAGAAAATGTTTCTGATCCACTGATGCTGTATGAGAAAGTAACCGTGTTTAGGGGAGGAGATGGAAGTGAGATTCTTCTTTATTCTGTTCTCTTCTTATTCATTTATTAATATTCATCCTTGTTTTGTTTATAAATTGTATATAAATTACTAAATTCTTCAACTATGGGGGTTTGGGAAAAGGGATTGTGCTAATCTATTAAAGATGATCATGTTAAGTAATGCACTACTATTCATTATACACCAATATTTATTAGCTAAATTTCACGTTATAATCGAAACATATTTAATGTAACTGAACTTTTTCACACGTCACGTGTGTTTTGTTTTCCTCAGTTAATTTCAGTCACTCAGAGTAAAATGTGCAGAAGTTTTTTTCTCAGCTGAAGAAAACTTCACATATTTTTTTATGTAGTAAATTAACAAAAGACAGAATTTCATCAGAACTGTCCAAACTTTAGCAGATGGTACATTTATACTGAGTCTGATCCTCGACACTAATTTAAACATTTACTTATACGTTATTACACCACAGACACAAACAAACCTTATGGGCTCATGTTTTATATAATTAAACAAACTCTGAGCCTTCAAAGTTATAAACATCATTTAAATTAAAGTATTACAAAACTTTAATCTACAAGAGAAAATGTTTCTGATCCACTGATGCTGTATGAGAAAGTAACCGTGTTTAGGGGAGGAGATGGAAGTGAGATTCTTCTTTATTCTGTTCTCTTCTTATTCATTTATTAATATTTATCCTTGTTTTGTTTATAAATTGTATATAAATTACTAAATTCTTCAACTATGGGGGTTTGGGAAAAAGATAGAACAACTGATACAAAGAATGAGATTTGAGACTTAATATCTTATGATTTCTAAATTTTCCAGCTCAACGTTTCATGAGCTTGAAAAGAAAAAGCTCATAAAGCTGATCACCAAAGAAAAACAGACGCTTTCATTTAACCTAAATTACAGCTAACCACTCTGAACATGTTTTCTTCATCTAAACTGTTAGAAACAATCAGAACAATCATCAATGATGAAGAGCAGAAGAATAAATCATTCCTCTCCATCTGATTCATGCTCAGAAAGAAACATCACAGCTCATCATCATGGTTAAAGAGACGTAACACTTTCAAATCACATTTCCTAGTCAGTAACTATAGAAATGATTCCTGAAAGTATAGTCTTAACCTGGAAGCAGCAGAACCCAGCTGAGTGATGTTCTCCTCTACACTTCACCTACACGCTAGATTCTCTCTGTTCATTCTTCAATATCTAACCAGCTTCATCACCATAATTTTAATCATTTCAGGTTATGATATAAAACAGTGATGCTTCATTACATGTATTTCTTTTAACATGATTTTAAAATCATCACATGTGCTTCTAGTGGAACCGAACTAAAGATGAATTACAGAAAGTCTGTGAGAAAAATCAGTGATTGTAGAAACATTTTTATCAGTAAACCTGAATGTAGCAGCTAAAGTAGCACAAATCATCAGTGTAGTAACTCTGAAAACTACTAAATACATTATGAAGTGTATAATATTACACTTATATACCCCTATATAATAAAAATTACATTCACATCACACCATACAAACTCATACTGAGCACTCGTAGCCCTTGAACACTTCAAATTGTTTATCTGTTTAACACCACAACCCAGCACATTTACTTCATACACAAGGTTCAGAGGTACTTATAGTTAATAGAACTTTTATTATTGAGGTGATCGAGATTCTTTATGCTGCATTTGTGGTAAATTTAAATAAATCATTAAATTAAATTACTAAATCATAAATCCTGCATTGTGGGATTTTCCTCAGTATGGTTTTGGTTTTAAATAAAGAATGAATGAATAGATGAATCTAGCGTGTAGGTGAAGTGTAGAGGAGAACATCACTCAGCTGGGTTCTGCTGCTTCCAGGTTAAGATTATACTTTCAGGAATCATTTCTATAGTTACTGACTAGGAAATGTGATTTGAAAGTGTTACGTCTTTTTAACCATGATGATGAGCTGTGATGTTTCTTTCTGAGCATGAATCAGATGGAGAGAAATGATTTATTCATCTGCTCTTCATCATTGATGAATGTTCTGACTGTTTCTAACAGCTTAGAAGAAGAAAACATGTTCAGAGTGGTTACATGTATTATGAGCTGAATTGAAGAATTTGTTTTTTTTGTTGTTGGTTCTGTTACTGTTTGGGTTTTTATTACTCTGTTGGTCTCTGTGCCTTAACAAGTAAATATAAGGGAGGAATTTGCTCTTGACAGAGTGCTAATCTATTAAAGATGATCATGTTAAGTAATGCACTACTGTTCATTATACACCAATATTTATTTGCTAAATTTCACATTAAAATCAAAACATATTTAATGTAACTGAACTTTTTCACACGTCACGTGTGTTTTGTTTTCCTCAGTTAATTTCAGTCACTCAGAGTAAAATGTGCAGAAGTTTTTTTCTCAGCTGAAGAAAATTTCACATATTTTTTACGTAGTCAATTAACAAAAGACAGAATTTCATCAGAACTGTCCAAACTTTAGCAGATGGTACATTTATACTGAGTCTGATCCTCGACACTAATTTAAACATTTACTCACATGTTACCACACCACAGAGCCACAAACAAACCTTATGGGCTCATGTTTTATATAATTAAACAAACTCTGAGCCTTCAAAGTTATAAACATCATTTAAATTAAAGTATTACAAAACTCAAATCTACAAGAAAAAATGTTTCTGATCCACTGATGCTGTATGAGAAAGTAACCGTGTTCAGGAGAGGGAATGGAAGTGAGATTCTTCTTTATTCTGTTCTCTTCTTATTCATTTATTAATATTTATCCTTGTTTTGTTTATAAATTGTATATAAATTACTTAAATCATAGGGGGCTGGGAAAGAGATAGAACAAGTGATCAGAGCAGAACTTGAGACTTAATAACTTTTATTTCTAAATTTTCCAGCTTGATATTTCATAAGCTTGAAAAGAAAGAGATTCATAAAATTGATCACCAGAGAAAAACACTTTTATTTAACCAAAATTAACTTGAACCACTCTGGACATGTTTCTCTTTCCTAAACTGATAGAAACAGTCAGAACATTCATCAATGATGAAGAGCAGACGAATAAATCATTCCTCTCCATCTGATTCATGCTCAGAAAGAAACATCACAGCTCATCACCATGGTTAAAGAGACGTAACACTTTCAAATCACATTTCCTAGTCAGTAACTATAGAAATGATTCCTGAAAGTATAGTCTTAAACTGGAAGCAGCAGAACCCAGCTGAGTGATGTTCTCCTCTACACTTCACCTACACGCTAGATTCATCTCTCTGTTCATTCTGTCACATTCAGTAGAATCTTTACTGGTTCTATCAGTGGAATTGTACTACAGATGAATTAGTGTGTATAGAAAGTTTAATAAATGTAAACATATCAGAGTTAGTTAAAACTAAACATCCATGTTCATACACACTACACGCTCACACTTACAGCGTACAAACTTACATTGAGTAACTCGTAGCTCTTCAACTTTAGTTCTTCTGTTTAATAAATACAATAACTCCAACAATCAGAGAGAATTATTAAATATTATATAGATGTAATGAAACCTCGTCACTTATCCTCCTGAGAGCACATTTATCCATTTATATTCTCTGTAATCGACACTTTAGTTTTAAATCTTTCTTTTTTAATCGTTTGTGTTACCCTATAAATTCCATCCTGGTCTTTCTAATGATACCTCAGGTGTTGGGGTATGAGGCTGACAAACTTCACTTCCTGTTTCCAGGGTAAGTCAGATATTGTTATATCTACTGTTATATTATTGTATTATAATTTTAACTTCTACTAGAAACCTCCATGTTGGAGAGATGAATCTAGCGTGTAGGTGAAGTGTAGAGGAGAACATCACTCAGCTGGGTTCTGCTGCTTCCAGGTTAAGATTATACTTTCAGGAATCATTTCTATAGTTACTGATTAGGAAATGTGATTTGAAAGTGTTACGTCTTTTTAACCATGATGATGAGCTGTGATGTTTCTTTCTGAGCATGAATCAGATGGAGAGGAATGATTTATTCTTCTGCTCTTCATCATTGATGAATGTTCTGACTGTTTCTAACAGCTTAGAAGAAAGAAACATGTTCAGAGTGGTTACATGTATTATGAGCTGAATTGAAGAATTTGTTTTCTTTGTTGTTGGTTCTGTTACTGTTTGGTTTTTATTACTCTGTTGGTCTCTGTGCCTTAACAAGTAAATATAAGGGAGGAATTTGCTCTTGACAGAGTGCTAATCTATTAAAGATGATCATGTTAAGTAATGCACTACTGTTCATTATACACCAATATTTATTAGCTAAATTTCACGTTATAATCGAAACATATTTAATGTAACTGAACTTTTTCACACGCCACATGTGTGTTTTGTTTTTCTCAGTTAATTTCAGTCACTCACAGTAAAATGTGCAGAAGTTTTTTTCTCAGCTGAAGAAAACTTCACATATTTTGTTTTATGTAGTCAATTAACAAAAGACAGAATTTCATCAGAACTGTCCAAACTTTAGCAGACGGTACATTTATACTGAGTCTGATCCTCGACACTAATTTAAACATTTACTTATACGTTATTACACCACAGAGACACAAACAAACCTTATGGGCTCTTGTTTCATATAATTAAACAAACTCTGGGCTTTCAAAATTATAAACATCATTTAAAATAAAGTATTACAAAACTCAAATATACAAGAGAAAATGTTTCTGATCCACTGATGCTGTATGAGAAAGTAACCGTGTTCAGGAGAGGGGATAGAAGTGAGATTCTTCTTTATTCTGTTCTCTTCTTATTCATTTATTAATATTTATCCTTGTTTTATTTATATATTCTATATAAATTACTAAATTCTTCAACTATGGGGGTTTGGGAAAAAGATAGAACAAGTGATACTAAGAGTAATATCTGAGACTTAATAATTTATGATCTCTAAATTTTCCAGCTCAAAGTTTCATGAGCTTGAAAAGAAAAAGCTCATAAAGCTGATCACCAAAGAAAAACAGACACTTTCATTTAACCTAAATTACAGCTAACCACTCTGAACATGTTTCCTTCATCTAAACTGTTAGAAACAGTCAGAACATTCATCAATGATGAAGAGCAGATGAATAAATCATTCCTCTCCATCTGATTCATGCTCAGAAAGAAACATCACAGCTCATCATCATGGTTAAAGAGACGTAACACGTTCAAATCACATTTCCTAGTCAGTAACTATAGAAATGATTCCTGAAAGTATAGTCTTAACCTGGAAGCAGCAGAACCCAGCTGAGTGATGTTCTCCTCTACACTTCACCTACACGCTAGATTCATCTCTCTGTTCATTCTTCAATTTCTAACCAGCTTCATCACCATAATTTTAATCATTTCAGGTTATGATGTAAAACAGTGATGCTTCATTACATGTATTTCTTTTAACATGATTTTAAAATCATCACATGTGCTTCTAGTGGAACCGAACTAAAGATGAATTACAGAAAGTCTGTGAGAAAAATCAGTGATTGTAGAAACATTTTTATCAGTAAACCTGAATGTAGCAGCTAAAGTAGCACAAATCATCAGTGTAGTAACTCTGAAAACTACTAAATACATTATGAAGTGTATAATATTACACTTATATACCCCTATATAATAAAAATTACATTCACATCACACCATACAAACTCATACTGAGCACTCGTAGCCCTTGAACACTTCAAATTGTTTATCTGTTTAACACCACAACCCAGCACATTTACTTCATACACAAGGTTCAGAGGTACTTATAGTTCCTAGAACTTTAATTATTGAGGTGATCGAGATTCTTTATGCTGCCTTTGCGGTAAATTTAAATAAATCATTAAATTAAATTACTAAATCATAAATCCTGCATTGTGGGATTTTCCTCAGTATGGTTTTGGTTTTAAATAAAGAATGAATGAATAGATGAATCTAGCGTGTAGGTGAAGTGTAGAGGAGCACATCACTCAGCTGGGTTCTGCTGCTTCCAGGTTATGACTATACTTTCAGGAATCATTTCTATAGTTACTGACTAGGAAATGTGATTTGAAAGTGTTAAGTCTCTTTAACCATGATGATGAGTTGTGATGTTTCTTTCTGAGCATGAATCAGATGGAGAGGAATGATTTGTTCTTCTGCTCTTCGTCATTGATGAATGTTCTGACTGTTTCTAACAGCTTAGAAGAAAGAAACATGTTCAGAGTGGTTACATGTATTATGAGCTGAATTGAAGAATTTGTTTTCTTTGTTGTTGGTTCTGTTACTGTTTGGTTTTTATTACTCTGTTGGTCTCTGTGCCTTAACAAGTAAATATAAGGGAGGAATTTGCTCTTGACAGAGTGCTAATCTATTAAAGATGATCATGTTAAGTAATGCACTACTATTCGTTATACACCAATATTTATTTGCTAAATTTCACGTTAATATCTGAACCTATTTAATGTAACTGAACTTTTTCACACGCCACATGTGTGTTTTGTTTTCCTCAGTTAAATTCAGTAAAATGTGTAGAAGTTTTTTCTCAGCTGAAGAAAATTTCACATATTTTGTTTTATGTAGTAAATTAACAAAAGATAGAATTTCATCAGAACTGTCCAAACTTTAGCAGACGGTACATTAATACTAAATCTGATCCTCGACACTAATTTAAACATTTACTTATACGTTATTACACCACAGACACAAACAAACCTTATGGGCTCTTGTTTTATATAATTAAACAAACTCTGAGCCTTCAAAGTTATAAACATCATTTAAATTAAAGTACTACAAAACTCAAATCTACAAGAGAAAATGTTTCTGATCCACTGATGCTGTATGAGAAAGTAACCGTGTTCAGGGGAGGGGATGGAAGTGAGATTCTTCTTTATTCTCTTCTCTTCTTATTCATTTATTAATATTTATCCTTGTTTTGTTTATATATTGTATATAAATTACAAAATTCTTCAACTATGGGGGTTTGGGAAAAAGATAAAACAAGTGATACTAAGAGTAAGATCTGAGAATTAATAACTTATGATCTCTAAATTTTCCATCTCAAAGTTTTATGAGCTTGAAAAGAAAAAGCTCATAAAACTGATCACCAAAGAAAAACAGACACTTTCATTTAATCTAAATTACAGCTAACCACTCTGAACATGTTTCCTTCATCTAAACTGTTAGAAACAGTCAGAACATTCATCAATGATGAAGAGCAGAAGAATAAATCATTCCTCTCCATCTGATTCATGCTCAGAAAGAAACATCACAGCTCATCATCATGGTTAAAGACACGTAACACTTTCAAATCACATTTCCTAGTCAGTAACTATAGAAATGATTCCTGAAAGTATAGTCTTAACCTGGAAGCAGCAGAACCCAGCTGAGTGATGTTCTCCTCTACACTTCACCCTCACGCTAGATTCATCTCTCTGTTCATTCTGACACATTCAGTAGAATCTTTACTCGTTCTATCAGTGGAATTGTACTACAGATGAATTAGTGTGTATAGAAAGTTTACTAAATGTAAATATAGCAGAGTTAGTTAAAACTAAACATTCATGTTCATACACACTACACGCTCAGACGTACAGCGTACAAACGTACATTGAGTAACTCGTAGCTCTTCAACTTTAGTTCTTCTGTTTAATGAATACAAGAACTCCAACAATCAGAGAGAATTATTAAATATTATATAGATTTAATGAAACCTCGTCATTTATCCTCCTGAGAGCACATTTATCCATTTATATTCTCTGTAATCGACACTTTAGTTTTAAATCTTTCTTTTTTAATCGTTTGTGTTACCCTATAAATTCCATCCTGGTCTTTTTAATGATACCTCAGGTGTTGGGGTATGAGGCTGACAAACTTCACTTCCTGTTTCCAGGGTAAGTCAGATATTGTTAAATCTACTGTTAAATTATTGTATTATAGTACTAACTTCTACTAGAAACCTCCATGTTGAAGTCTAGTGTGAGGGTGAAGTGTAGAGGAGAACATCACTCAGCTGGGTTCTGCTGCTTCCAGGTTAAGATTATACTTCCAGGAATCATTTCTATAGTTACTGACTAGGAAATGTGATTTGAAAGTGTTACGTCTCTTTAACCATGATGATGAGCTGTGATGTTTCTTTCTGAGCATGAATCAGATGGAGAGGAATGATTTATTCTTCTGCTCTTCATCATTGATGAATGTTCTGACTGTTTCTAACAGCTTAGAAGAAGGAAACATGTTCAGAGTGGTTACATGTATTATGAGCTGAATTGAAGAATTTGTTTTCTTTGTTGTTGGTTCTGTTACTGTTTGGTTTTTATTACTCTGTTGGTCTTTGTGCCTTAACAAGTAAATATAAGGGAGGAATTTGCTCTTGACAGAGTGCTAATCTATTAAAGATGATCATGTTAAGTAATGCGCTACTATTCATTATACACCAATATTTATTTGCTAAATTTCACGTTAATATCTGAACCTATTTAATGTAACTGAACTTTTTCATACGTCACGTGTGTTTTGTTTTCCTCAGTTAATTTCAGTCACTCAGAGTAAAATGTGCAGAAGTTTTTTTCTCAGCTGAAGAAAATTTTACATATTTTGTTTTATGTAGTAAATTAACAAAAGACAGAATTTCATCAGAACTGTCCAAACTTTAGCAGACGGTACATTTATACTGAGTCTGATCCTCGACACTAACTTAAACATTTACTCACATGTTACCACACCACAGAGCCACAAACAAACCTCATGGGCTCATGTTTTATATAATTAAACAAACTCTGAGCCTTCAAAGTTATAAACCTCATTTAAATTAAAGTATTACAAAAGTTTAATCTACAAGAGAAAATGTTTCTGATCCACTGATGCTGTATGAGAAAGTAACCGTGTTCAGGAGAGGGGATGGAAGTGAGATTCTTCCTTATTCTGTTCTCTTCTTATTCATTTATTAATATTTATCCTTGTTTTGTTTATAAATTCTATATAAATTACTAAATTCTTCAACTATGGGGGTTTGGGAAAAAGATAGAACAAGTGACACTAAGAGTAAGATCTGAGATTTAATAGCTTATGATCTCTAAATTTTCCAGCTCAAAGATTCATGAGCTTGAAAAGAAAAAGCTCATAAAGCTGATCACCAAAGAAAAACAGACACTTTCATTTAACCTAAATTACAGCTAACCACTCTGAACATGTTTCCTTCATCTAAACTGTTAGAAACAATCAGAACATTCATCAATGACGAAGAGCAGATGAATAAATCATTCCTCTCCATCTGATTCATGCTCAGAAAGAAACATCACAGCTCATCATCACGGTTAAAGAGACGTAACACTTTCAAATCACATTTCCTAGTCAGTAACTATAGAAATGATTCCTGAAAGTATAGTCTTAACCTGGAAGCAGCAGAACCCAGCTGAGTGATGTTCTCCTCTACACTTCACCTGCACGCTAGATTCTCTCTGTTCATTCTTCGATATCTAACCAGCTTCATCACCATAATTTTAATCATTTCAGGTTATGATGTAAAACAGTGATGCTTCATTACATGTATTTCTTTTAACATGATTTTAAAATCATCACATGTGCTTCTAGTGGAACCGAACTAAAGATGAATTACAGAAAGTCTATGAGAAAAATCAGTGTTTGTAGAAACATTTTTATCAGTAAACCTGAATGTAGCAGCTAAAGTATCAAAAATCATCAGTGTAGTAACTCTGAAAACTACTAAATACATTATGAAGTGTATAATATTACACTTATATACCCCTATATAATAAAAATTACATTCACATCACACCATACAAACTCATACTGAGCACTCGTAGCCCATGAACACTTCAAATTGTTTATCTGTTTAACACCACAACCCAGCACATTTACTTCATACACAAGGTTCAGAGGTACTTATAGTTCCTAGAACTTTAATTATTGAGGTGATCGAGATTCTTTATGCTGCCTTTGCGGTAAATTTAAATAAATCATTAAATTAAATTACTAAATCATTAATCCTGCATTGTGGGATTTTCCTCAGTATAGTTTTGGTTTTAAATAAAGAATGAGTGAAGAGATGAATCTAGCGTGTAGGTGAAGTGTAGAGGAGAACATCACTCAGCTGGGTTCTGCTGCTTCCAGGTTAAGACTATACTTTCAGGAATCATTTCTATAGTTACTGACTAGGAAATGTGATTTGAAAGTGTTACGTCTCTTTAACCATGATGATGAGCTGTGATGTTTCTTTCTGAGCATGAATCAGATGGAGAGGAATGATTTATTCTTCTGCTCTTCATCATTGATGAATGTTCTGACTGTTTCTAACAGCTTAGAAGAAGGAAACATGATCAGAGTGGTTACATGTATTATGAGCTGAATTGAAGAATTTGTTTTCTTTGTTGTTGGTTCTGTTACTGTTTGGTTTTTATAACTCTGTTGGTCTCTGTGCCTTAACAAGTAAATATAAGGGAGGAATTTGCTCTTGACAGAGTGCTAATCTATTAAAGATGATCATGTTAAGTAATGCACTACTATTCATTATATGTGGTGGTGCTCCGGTACCTTTAAGTGTGCTGCAGCCGTGTCGCATCGTTGGTTACGTCATTACGCTGGCTCGTTGTTCGGCGTTAGCGATAGTCTTTAAATTCACGGTGCGGACACGACCAGTGGAGCAAGCTCGGGCTGTTTCACGCAGTTCCGCCTGGCCATCAGGATTGGTTTTGCTGTTATTGCTCGTTCGCGAGCGATCCTTTTGTGGAGGCAACGGTTGGTATTTTCACGTTTCTCTCTGGAGGGAATTTCGTTCGGTGGCCTGCGTTCTGAAGTGGCTCCTTTGGGCTCTATCTGTGTTTTGCAGTGGTTTATTCAGTTCGCTTTCTCCCCGCGTTCTGGATCCATACTCGTGACTTTTGTCTCCGAGACCAGCTGGGTATTCGGGTTTGGTGTACATTAATATTGGACTTTAGGCTGCCAGGTGCTCTCATCTTTCCTCTATTGGATTTATAACCAGCTTTGCATCGTCGGGCTCCACTCCGGCTGTTGTTCTGCTTTCATTGTGCTTTTATTATAGTATATTTCCACGCTGTTGCTTGTTTTGGATTGTGGCGGCATCCCACTGGGAGGGGCCGTGTGCCGCCATTTCAAACAGCAGCGTGTGTGGGTTAACTTTAATTAGTGTATGTGTGAGGGTGTGTGGGGTGGTAAGTGGGTATTAACCACTCGTTATCGAGTATGTTGTTTTTGTGATTTGGTTTATTTTATTTTTTTTGTTTGATGATTGATTTATTTAGTTATTTTCTGGGTTATGATTTCTTTGGTTGATTTTCTTTTTGATTTCTATATACATTCTGTGGGGCAGTGGTCGGGTTTTCAGGGCCTGTGTGGGCCTCACCTTTGTTCCTCACGACTTGCTGGGTTGGTACTGGTGCCTTGCTGTGCCCTCTTGGGGATGTGATATTTGCTTGGGGTGTATAGCTTACCGTGTGTGTGTGCTGTCACTGTTTTGTAAATTGCTCTACTGCTGGTCCCGTGGGCTCAGCTATTCCCGGCGGGTACTGTATAGTGTTAATCATATTTTCTGTTTTCTTTTCTCTTTCTCTTTGGCAGGATTGGGGACGATCAGTAGTGGGGGCCAACCCAGTGGTGGTGGGTATCCAGAGTTCACCTTTATGGTAGTGTAGCGTCACTTGGGTGTACAGTGCAGTGTAGATCACGTGTGGTCCTTTCAACCCACTCCGTAAGTACGGTCCTCCTGCTGGTAAGCCCTCTCTTGCCTTTCTTCTTTTATTATTTTGATTTTCTAGTATTGGTGTTTGTTCTGTATGTTTGGTATGTTGACGTGTTATTCTGGTGGGCTTACCTCTAACCATACCCGCAGTAGTGTGTAAATAAGTGAGTATATGTGTGTGTGGTTGGGTGTAACCATTTTAACAAAAGATTTAAGAATATATTGTGAATACGCTTGAAAGTAAATAAATATGTATACGATTAGAAATAGAACCCTGTCTCTGTCTTGATTGCACGGACTTGTTTGCTATTGGGCGGGTATCTTGTGAACTTTGGAAACCGTGATCAATTTGGGGCGTTTGTAATTATAAACTCTTTTCCCCTCGGGGGCCTATACCCCCCGGGGGTGGCGTTGTCGAAAGTACCTTCCGGGTTTCCGCCATCTATCACAAATTGGCGTTGGTCGGCAGGATATGCATGAAAGCAGAGACATTGGTTCTGTTATCTGTTGTTTCATGTTTGTAATATAAAGTTGTTATATGGTTGAATGAATGAGTATCGCTGAATGAGTGGCGTGAGTTTTTCTTTTAGAAGCAGAACAGCAGCCGGTGCTGGGAGCCTGTAGTCCCGTGGAGCTCTGCCCAGTTATTTTTTGTGAGTTTTTGAATACGTAAAAATTTGTTTGGTGCCTTCGTATAACATGTCGGAGGAAACGCAACAACTTAGGGACCAGTTGGCCCAGTTGAGAGCTGAACATGAGCGCTTAAAGGCGGCTCGCTCTGACCAAGCTATAGATGCGAGTACGTCCAGGGCTAGTGCTCCAACGGTATCCACTACCGAACGTTTAGTCTTTATCCCTAGGGAAAAGAAGTGCCCAGTGTTTAGGGGAAATGTAGGCATAAGTATCGAGGCGTGGAAGGAGGAAGCGGAGGCCTGTATGCGGGCTCGTTGCTTGTCTACCATTGATAGAGCCTATTTTCTTTTTGATAATTTGGAGGGCGAGGCGCGGGAAGAGATTCGATATAGGTCCAGGGAGGAAAAAGAAAACCCGGAGACTATTTTTGGCATCTTGCAGGAGCTTTACGGTTGTCCACAGTCATACGTTGCCTTGCAGGAGGCATTCTTTTCTCGGAAACAGCAAGAGGGGGAGTCGCTTCTTGAGTTCTCTATCGCCTTGATGACCCTAATGGATAAGGTTAGACGGAGCGCGCCCGAGGGGATTCTTAATGTAGATGTTATTCTGCGTGATCAGTTTGTGGAACATGTTAGCGAGGGTGCTCTGCGTCGTGACTTGAAAAGCTTCATCCGGACTAAACCGTTGGCCACGTTGATTGAGGTTCGTAAGGAAGCAATTCGTTGGGAACGGGAGGGCTCGGCTGAACCCCTACGGCCGCGTAGTTGCTCTTTACCCTCCAGCGATCGAGTCTTCGGGGTCCCTGGTACATCTTGTTCCGTGAGTAGTGATTCTCGCGGTGGGCCCCCGACAAGGTCTGATATGGAAAAATTACAGGCTGACGTGGCAAAGCTTATGGAGTTGGTGCAACAACAACAGGCTCAGCTTCAGAGTCTTTCTCACGGTGCGGTTGCACGGGGGGAGCCACAGAGGCGTGGTCGATCTCCCCGGGAAGGACCTATCATCTGCAGACGCTGCCGTCAATCAGGCCACTATGCTGGGGACTGTGATGGGGAGCGAGTGGTGGGGCCCCCACTAGTCCCTCCTAATAGAGGCCTTAGGCCTCTTGAGCATCGGCCTCCTCATCACAATCAGCCATCGGAAAACTGATGCCCGCCGGACTGAAGAGTCACAGTCCGGAGGGGGCTTTTCTTGGCTCAGGCACTGCGTTTGATCCCCTTACTGTTGCTAATGCTTTACTTTCCAACTGTCCACATTTGCTTGTCTTGATGGGTGGGGTTCATGTTCCATGTCTTATTGACACAGGGTCTATGGTGTCGACCATCACTGAAAGTTTCTTCTCGGCCCATTTTGAACCTCTGGGGCAGGAGCGTTTACAATCATGTCATTGGTTACAACTTCGAGCCGCTAATGGTCTAGAGATTCCATATTTGGGCTATTTGGAACTAGATGTCGAGCTCTGTGGAAAAAGTATGCGTGACTGCGGTGTTCTGGTTGTTCGTGACCCCTTGGGGGGCATGGCCGCTAAAATTCCAGGGGTTCTTGGCATGAATGTGATTAGTAGGTGTTATCAGGAATTGTTCGGGCAACATGGTCCCACGCTTTTCGATCTTCCATCTGTGTCTACAGCCCCACAGCCGGTGGTGAGAGCGTTGCAGCACTGCCATCAGGCTGAAGTCCAGCCTATGATCAGGACCAGTGGCACTGTGAACGTTGGGGGTCGAAGGCCGTGGCGGGTTCCGGGGGGGACTATGAAGTTGATCCCGGCTACCTGTCCCGAGTGTCATTCTGGATTCGGCACGCTTTTCGAGCCCGCAGATTGGGGATTGCCAGGGGGGTTGCTGGTTTCTCCAGCCCTTGTGCAAGTGACGCGTGGTTCCGTGCAGGTCCCTGTAGTCAACGTTGGTTGTACGGACATTTTGCTCTACCCCCGTACTAGGCTTGGACTTCTGAGCACTGTGTCCATTGTTAGTTTGCCACGAGATGTGGTGGAGGTTCATTCGGTTACTGCCACTATTTGTTCCCAGTCGCCTGCCCCGTTGTCAGTGGAGGAACAAATTGGGGCTGTGGATTTGTCGCCCCTGTCTGCCGAGGAACAGGCAGAGGTTCGTGCACTGCTTTTGAGGTATTCCTCAGTCTTCTCTGCCCATGAGGGAGATTTGGGGTGTACTACCTTAATTTCCCACGATATCCCACTGTTAGATCAGACCCCGGTCCGACAGCGCTATAGGCGCCTTGCTCCTTCCGACTACGAGGCTGTGAAAACTCACATCAACCAGCTTCTCCAGGCGAAGGTCATAAGAGAGAGCAGTAGTCCATTTGCTTCTCCCCTGGTTCTAGTTAGGAAAAAGGATGGAAGCTTACGGCTTTGCGTGGATTATCGCTTGTTAAATGCGAGGACTCGGAAGGATGCCTTCCCTCTTCCTCGAATTGAGGAGACGTTGGACATGTTGGGGGGTGCCCGCTGGTTTTCCACAATGGATTTGGCCAGTGGGTACAACCAAGTCCCCGTGTCGGAGGGCGATCGGGCCAAGACGGCATTTTGTACACCGTTCGGGTTGTTCGAATGGAACAGAATGCCGTTTGGGCTTTGCAACGCGCCGGGCACGTTTCAAAGATTGATGCAACGTATGTTCGGCGACCAACAGTGTCAGTCTGTTCTGCTGTATCTTGACGATATCGTGATCTTTTCGTCTACCGTAGCACAACACCTACAACGCCTGGAGATGGTTTTGACCCGGTTGCAGGCAGAGGGACTGAAGGCCAAGCTGGGGAAGTGTGCGTTTTTCAAACCCGAGGTTCGTTACTTGGGGCATGTGATTTCCCAGCAGGGGGTCTCCACCGACCCTGATAAGGTGGAAGCAGTTTTAAAATGGCGGCGACCTACCAACGTGTCTGAGCTTCGCTCATTTCTTGGCTTTGCCAGCTATTATCGACGTTTCGTCGAAGGTTTTGCAAAATTGGCGGCCCCATTACATCGGTTGGTAGCTGGATTAAGCGGGAGCCGATCCAGGCGGGCCTCAGGGCAGCAGTTTCAGGACGCCTGGTCGGGGGAGTGTGAGGTAAGTTTCGACGGGCTTAAAAATAAGCTCGTCGCTGCACCAGTACTGGCGTATGCGGACTTTAGCCGGCCATTCATCCTGGAAGTAGACGCAAGCTATAGGGGCTTAGGTGCGGTACTTTCTCAGGAGGTGGATGGCAAGGTTCGGCCTGTTGCGTACGCCAGTAGGACCTTGAGACCGACGGAGCGAAACATGAGCAATTATAGCTCCATGAAACTCGAGTTTCTCGCCCTAAAGTGGGCGATTACAGAGAAATTCCGGGAGTATCTCCTGGGGCAGAAGTGCTTAGTTTACACAGATAATAACCCTTTGAGCCATCTCACCTCTGCGAAGCTAGGGGCCGTAGAACATCGATGGGCTGCACAGTTAGCCTCGTTCGATTTTGAACTTAAATATCGATCAGGAAAGTCCAACCGTAATGCCGACGCGCTTTCGCGGCAATACCAACCTGATGGAGAGGGGGCAGGTGACCTGGCCTCAGGGACGGCGGTCCCCAGGTTGCTGCAACAGGTAGCGGCTTGGGGAGACCGCGTTACAGCTTCCCAGTTGGTGGTCTCGGTATTGCCATCCCATGCTTCCCCAGATTTGCGCGCTTTACAGGCAAGTGACCCTATTATTCAGTCGGTCCTGGTCTTTTGGAAGGATCGTAGGCGGCCAAATCGTGAAGAAAGGGAAACCCTTTCGCCCTTGGCTCTCGTCCTGTTGCGCCAGTGGGATCGGTTAGTCGAAAATGAAGGGGTGCTTTATCGACGTGTTCTGCACCACAGTGGTCGCGAGGAGTGCCGTCAGCTGCTTCTGCCAGCTGTTTTGCGGTCAGAGGTCCTGCAACAACTCCATCAACAGCATGGCCACCAAGGGGCTAATCGGACCCTTGAGTTGGTCCGGCAGCGGTGTTACTGGCCACGAATGTTTGCAGAGGTGCGCCAGTGGTGTGAGGAGTGCCCTAGGTGCCAGGTGGCTAAGGAGACGGCTCCGCCAGCCTCCACATTCATGGGCCATTTGTTGGCATCTCGGCCTAATGAAACAGTAGCCGTTGATTTTACAGTCCTGGAGCCTACGACGGGTGGGGTGGAGAACGTCTTGGTAATCACCGACGTCTTTAGTAAGTACTCCATTGCAGTTCCAACACGGGATCAGCGGGCCCCGACCGTTGCCCAGGTCTTGATCACGGAGTGGTTCTATAGGTTTGGTATCCCTGGTCGGCTTCATTCCGACCAGGGGCGCTGTTTCGAGGGCATATTAATCCAACAACTTTGTAGTATGTATGGGATCCAGAAGTCGCGAACAACCCCGTACCACCCGGCTGGGAACGGGCAATGCGAACGGTTCAACCGTACGTTGCACAATCTGCTGCGTACCCTGCCGGTCTCTCGTAAGCGCGACTGGGCTACTTGCTTGCCACATGTACTATTCTGTTATAACACCACTCCGCATCAGTCCACAGGAGAATCGCCACACTTCCTAATGTTTGGACAGGAGCCGCAACTGCCAGTGGACTTTCTGCTAGGCCGAGTTCGGCCGCCGGCTCAGGGGAGAGTGTGTGATTGGATACAGGAACATCAGACTCGGCTTCAAGTGGCATTCGATGGGGCTAGGGAACGTCTGGCAGCGACGGCGGAATACCGCAAAGACAAGCATGATGCACGGGTGCGGAGCCCGGCTTTAAAAGTAGGACAGCTGGTGTACGTACGTGACTTCAGTGTGCGGGGTCGAAATAAAATCCAAGACCGGTGGAGCTCCTTGGTACACACGGTTGTGCGTGCTCCTTTGGAAGCTGGGGCCGTGTATACCATCGCCCCTGTCGGTGACCCGACAAAACTGAAGCACGTGCATCGCAGTATGCTGAAAGGACTGGTGGGGCCTCATGCCCCTGATAATCACCTGGGGTTGACCCAACCTGGAGAATCAACTCCCACTGACTCAGGGGAGCTGTCTAGTGAGGAAGACGTTCTCCTTGGGGAGCCGGTAGGTAACACCGGCCCATATGTTCCTGCTGGGCCTTACGCCCCCCAAGGTTGTGCTCCAGGGGGAGGCGAGGGGCTGGGTCAGAATAGTCAGGATGTCCCTTTTGGTAGCTCGGCTGCGGGCCCGTCGGCCATTCGGCCGCCAGGTCGCAGCCCTTGTCGGGGTGAGCAATTGCCACGTCGTACCACCCGGGCCACTGCGGGGCAACATTCCAACCCGCATCGGTTGCCTTGCGGGGCGACTATAAATTTTTGATGTTACCTCAATTTGGATATGGGGACGTATATGTGGTATCGTCGGGCCGACGATAAAAGATGTGGGGGGTAGATTGTGGTGGTGCTCCGGTACCTTTAAGTGTGCTGCAGCCGTGTCGCATCGTTGGTTACGTCATTACGCTGGCTCGTTGTTCGGCGTTAGCGATAGTCTTTAAATTCACGGTGCGGACACGACCAGTGGAGCAAGCTCGGGCTGTTTCACGCAGTTCCGCCTGGCCATCAGGATTGGTTTTGCTGTTATTGCTCGTTCGCGAGCGATCCTTTTGTGGAGGCAACGGTTGGTATTTTCACGTTTCTCTCTGGAGGGAATTTCGTTCGGTGGCCTGCGTTCTGAAGTGGCTCCTTTGGGCTCTATCTGTGTTTTGCAGTGGTTTATTCAGTTCGCTTTCTCCCCGCGTTCTGGATCCATACTCGTGACTTTTGTCTCCGAGACCAGCTGGGTATTCGGGTTTGGTGTACATTAATATTGGACTTTAGGCTGCCAGGTGCTCTCATCTTTCCTCTATTGGATTTATAACCAGCTTTGCATCGTCGGGCTCCACTCCGGCTGTTGTTCTGCTTTCATTGTGCTTTTATTATAGTATATTTCCACGCTGTTGCTTGTTTTGGATTGTGGCGGCATCCCACTGGGAGGGGCCGTGTGCCGCCATTTCAAACAGCAGCGTGTGTGGGTTAACTTTAATTAGTGTATGTGTGAGGGTGTGTGGGGTGGTAAGTGGGTATTAACCACTCGTTATCGAGTATGTTGTTTTTGTGATTTGGTTTATTTTATTTTTTTTGTTTGATGATTGATTTATTTAGTTATTTTCTGGGTTATGATTTCTTTGGTTGATTTTCTTTTTGATTTCTATATACATTCTGTGGGGCAGTGGTCGGGTTTTCAGGGCCTGTGTGGGCCTCACCTTTGTTCCTCACGACTTGCTGGGTTGGTACTGGTGCCTTGCTGTGCCCTCTTGGGGATGTGATATTTGCTTGGGGTGTATAGCTTACCGTGTGTGTGTGCTGTCACTGTTTTGTAAATTGCTCTACTGCTGGTCCCGTGGGCTCAGCTATTCCCGGCGGGTACTGTATAGTGTTAATCATATTTTCTGTTTTCTTTTCTCTTTCTCTTTGGCAGGATTGGGGACGATCAGTAGTGGGGGCCAACCCAGTGGTGGTGGGTATCCAGAGTTCACCTTTATGGTAGTGTAGCGTCACTTGGGTGTACAGTGCAGTGTAGATCACGTGTGGTCCTTTCAACCCACTCCGTAAGTACGGTCCTCCTGCTGGTAAGCCCTCTCTTGCCTTTCTTCTTTTATTATTTTGATTTTCTAGTATTGGTGTTTGTTCTGTATGTTTGGTATGTTGACGTGTTATTCTGGTGGGCTTACCTCTAACCATACCCGCAGTAGTGTGTAAATAAGTGAGTATATGTGTGTGTGGTTGGGTGTAACCATTTTAACAAAAGATTTAAGAATATATTGTGAATACGCTTGAAAGTAAATAAATATGTATACGATTAGAAATAGAACCCTGTCTCTGTCTTGATTGCACGGACTTGTTTGCTATTGGGCGGGTATCTTGTGAACTTTGGAAACCGTGATCAATTTGGGGCGTTTGTAATTATAAACTCTTTTCCCCTCGGGGGCCTATACCCCCCGGGGGTGGCGTTGTCGAAAGTACCTTCCGGGTTTCCGCCATCTATCACATATACACCAATATTTATTTGCTAAATTTCACGTTAATATCTGAACCTATTTAATGTAACTGAACTTTTTCATACGTCACGTGTGTTTTGTTTTCCTCAGTTAAATTCAGTCACTCAGAGTAAAATGTGCAGAAGTTTTTTCTCAGCTGAAGAAAATGTCACATATTTTTTATGTAGTAAATTAACAAAAGACAGAATTTCATCAGAACTGTCCAAACTTTAGCAGACGGTACATTTATACTGAGTCTGATCCTCGACACTAATTTAAACATTTACTCACATGTTACCACACCACAGAGCCGCAAACAAACCTCATGGGCTCATGTTTTATATAATTAAACAAACTCTGAGCCTTCAAAGTTATAAACCTCATTTAAATTAAAGTATTACAAAAGTTTAATCTACAAGAGAAAATGTTTCTGATCCACTGATGCTGTATGAGAAAGTAACCATGTTCAGGAGAGAGTGTGGAAGTGAGATTCTTCTTTATTCTGTTCTCTTCTTATTCATTTATTAGAATTTATCCTTGTTTTGTTTATAAATTCTATATAAATTACAAAATTCTTCAACTATGGGGGTTTGGGAAAAAGATAGAACAAGTGATACTAAGAGTAAGATCTGAGATTTAATAGCTTATGATCTCTAAATTTTCCAGCTCAAAGTTTCATGAGCTTGAAAAGAAAAAGCTCATAAAGCTGATCACCAAAGAAAAACAGACACTTTCATTTAACCTAAATTACAGCTAACCACTCTGAACATGTTTCCTTCATCTAAACTGTTAGAAACAGTCAGAACAATCATCAATGATGAAGAGCAGAAGAATAAATCATTCCTCTCCATCTGATTCATGCTCAGAAAAAAGCATCACAGCTCATCATCGTGGTTAAAGAGACGTAACACTTTCAAATCACATTTCCTAGTCAGTAACTATAGAAATGATTCCTGAAAGTTCTCCTCTACACTTCACCCTCACACTAGATTCATCTCTCTGTTCATTCTGACACATTCAGTAGAATCTTTACTCGTTCTATCAGTAGAATTGTACTACAGATGAATTAGTGTGTATAGAAAGTTTACTAAATGTAAACATATCAGAGTGAGTTAAAACTAAACATTCATGTTCATACACACTACACGCTCAGACGTACAGCGTACAAACGTACATTGAGTAACTCGTAGCTCTTCAACTTTAGTTCTTCTGTTTAATGAATACAATAACTCCAACAATCAGAGAGAATTATTAAATATTATATAGATGTAATGAAACCTCGTCATTTATCCTCCTGAGAGCACATTTATCCATTTATATTCTCTGTAATCGACACTTTAGTTTTAAATCTTTCTTTTTTAATCGTTTGTGTTACCCTATAAATTCCATCCTGGTCTTTCTAATGATACCTCAGGTGTTGGGGTATGAGGCTGACAAACTTCACTTCCTGTTTCCAGGGTAAGTCAGATATTGTTATATCTGCTGTTATATTATTGTATTATAGTACTAACTTCTACTAGAAACCTCCATGTTGGAGAGATGAATCTAGCGTGTAGGTGAAGTGTAGAGGAGAACATCACTCAGCTGGGTTCTGCTGCTTCCAGGTTAAGACTATACTTTCAGGAATCATTTCTATAGTTACTGACTAGGAAATGTGATTTGAAAGTGTTACGTCTCTTTAACCATGATGATGAGCTGTGATGTTTCTTTCTGAGCATGAATCAGATGGAGAGGAATGATTTATTCTTCTGCTCTTCATCATTGATGAATGTTCTGACTGTTTCTAACAGCTTAGAAAAAAAAAACATGTTCAGAGTGGTTACATGTATTATGAGCTGAATTGAAGAATTTGTTTTCTTTGTTGTTGGTTCTGTTACTGTTTGGTTTTTATTACTCTGTTGGTTTCTGTGCCTTAACAAGTAAATATAAGAGAGGAATTTGCTCTTGACAGAGTGCTAATCTATTAAAGATGATCATGTTAAGTAATGCACTACTATTCATTATACACCAATATTTATTTGCTAAATTTCACGTTAAAATCGAAACATATTTAATGTAACTGAACTTTTTCATACGTCACGTGTGTTTTGTTTTCCTCAGTTAATTTAAGTCACTCAGAGTAAAATGTGCAGAAGTTTTTTTCTCAGCTGAAGAAAATTTCACATATTTTGTTTTATGTAGTCAATTAACAAAAGACAGAATTTCATCAGAACTGTCCAAACTTTAGCAGACGGTACATTTATACTGAGTCTGATCCTCGACACTAATTTAAACATTTACTCACATGTTACCACACCACAGAGACACAAACAAACCTCATGGGCTCATGTTTTATATAATTAAACAAACTCTGGGCTTTCAAAATTATAAACATCATTTAAATTAAAGTATTACAAAACTCAAATCTACAAGAGAAAATGTTTCTGATCCACTGATGCTGTATGAGAAAGTAACCGTGTTCAGGAGAGGGGATAGAAGTGAGATTCTTCCTTATTCTGTTCTCTTCTTATTCATTTATTAATATTTATCCTTGTTTTGTTTATAAATTCTATATAAATTACTAAATTCTTCAACTATGGGGGTTTGGGAAAAAGATAAAACAAGCGATACTAAGAGTAAGATCTGATAATTAATAACTTATGATCTCTAAATTTTCCAGCTCAAAGTTTCATGAGCTTGAAAAGAAAAAGCTCATAAAGCTGATCACCAAAGAAAAACAGACATTTTCATTTAACCTGAATTACAGCTAACCACTCTGAACATGTTTCCTTCATCAAAACTGTTAGAAACAATCAGAACATTCATCAATGATGAAGAGCAGATGAATAAATCATTCCTCTCCATCTGATTCATGCTCAGAAAGAAACATCACAGCTCATCATCATGGTTAAAGAGACATAACACTTTCAAATCACATTTCCTAGTCAGTAACTATAGAAATGATTCCTGAAAGTATAGTCTTAACCTGGAAGCAGCAGAACCCAGCTGAGTGATGTTCTCCTCTACACTTCACCTACACGCTAGATTCTCTCGGTTCATTCTTCAATATCTAACCAGCTTCATCACCATAATTTTAATCATTTCAGGTTATGATGTAAAACAGTGATGCTTCATTACATGTATTTCTTTTAACATGATTTTTAAAATCATCACATGTGCTTCTAGTGGAACCGAACTAAAGATGAATTACAGAAAGTCTGTGAGAAAAATCAGTGATTGTAGAAACATTTTTATCAGTAAACCTGAATGTAGCAGCTAAAGTATCAAAAATCATCAGTGTAGTAACTCTGAAAACTACTAAATAAATTATGAAGTGTATAATATTACACTTATATACCCCTATATAATAAAAATTACATTCACATCACACCATACAAACTCATACTGAGCACTCGTAGCCCTTGAACACTTCAAATTGTTTATCTGTTTAACACCACAACCCAGCACATTTACTTCATACACAAGGTTCAGAGGTACTTATAGTTCCTAGAACTTTAATTATTGAGGTGATCGAGATTCTATATGCTGCCTTTGCGGTAAATTTAAATAAATCATTAAATTAAATTACTAAATCATAAATCCTGCATTGTGGGATTTTCCTCAGTATAGTTTTAGTTTTAAATAAAGAATGAATGAATAGATGAATCTAGCGTGAGGGTGAAGTGTAGAGGAGAACATCACTCAGCTGGGTTCTGCTGCTTCCAGGTTAAGACTATACTTTCAGGAATCATTTCTATAGTTACTGACTAGGAAATGTGATTTGAAAGTGTTATGTCTCTTTAACCATGATGATGAGCTGTGATGTTTCTTTCTGAGCATGAATCAGATGGAGTGGAATGATTTGTTCTTCTGCTCTTCATCATTGATGAATGTTCTGACTGTTTTTAACAGTTTAGATGAAAGAAACATGTTCAGAGTGGTTACATGTATTATGAGCTGAATTGAAGAATTTGTTTTCTTTGTTGTTGGTTTTGTTACTGTTTGGTTTTTATTACTCTGTTGGTCTCTGTGCCTTAACAAGTAAATGTAAGGGAGGAATTTGCTCTTGACAGAGTGCTAATCTATTAAAGATGATCATGTTAAGTAATGCACTACTATTCATTATACACCAATATTTATTTGCTAAATTTCACGTTATAATCGAAACATATTTAATGTAACTGAACTTTTTCACACGCCACATGTGTGTTTTGTTTTTCTCAGTTAATTTCAGTCACTCAGAGTAAAATGTGCAGAAGTTTTTTTCTCAGCTGAAGAAAATTTCACATATTTTGTATTATGTAGTCAATTAACAAAAGACAGAATTTCATCAGAACTGTCCAAACTTTAGCAGACGGTACATTTATACTGAGTCTGATCCTCGACACTAATTTAAACATTTACTTATACGTTATTACACCACAGAGCCACAAACAAACCTTATGGGCTCTTGTTTCATATAATTAAACAAACTCTGGGCTTTCAAAATTATAAACATCATTTAAAATAAAGTATTACAAAACTCAAATCTACAAGAGAAAATGTTTCTGATCCACTGATGCTGTATGAGAAAGTAACCGTGTTCAGGGGAAGGGATGGAAGTGAGATTCTTCCTTATTCTGTTCTCTTTTTTTTAGGACTGTTAAATAAACCAGAGGACGAGTGGACAGCCATTGTGGTGCATTGCATCACCAAACATAATAAAAAGGAGTCAGAACAGGTGGACGTACTACAACATATGCAACAACGCCTGATTAAGTTAGAACTGGCAGAAATGGATAACAAGAGTAAAAAGAAGCAATTGGTGGTAAGTGAGAAATTACTAACAATAATGTACAGCCGGCCCAAACCGCAACTCCCGCCCAGCCATTAACATCGCAGAGGCCACAGCAGTACATACAGCAATCTGCCCCTGTCCAATACCAGCACCAGTACCAGTACCAGTACCAGCCACAATATTGTCCCAACCCTCCTGTACAGCAATGGGCAACCCCACATAATAGGCGAAGGTATGAAGGTCCACGTAGGCCACACTCTCAGTACAAACGACCAGATAGGACAGGATGTTTTAACTGTGGCGAACCAAACCACCAGGCAAGATATTGTCCCTACCCCAGCCAGCCTGCGGGGACACCGCAGTCGCGGTTTACCCAGGAACATACACCACAAACATATCCCGAAATTCCAAATCAACCCTTAGTACCTGCCTACCAGCCCCAGGGCCCTGGACACTCTGGAGGCCCTTACTGATGCTGCCCAGTGTCCACCACAGGTCGTGACATATTCCCAGAACCAATTGTCACCTGTGGTGTAGGTGGTGAGCAATTTGACTTTTTGATTGACACTGGAGCTACAGCTTCGGTCATCACTGGTAAGCCCAATTGGATTCCTCCGCTTACGTCAAACACAATCACCACCGTTGGATACTCGGGAACAACGCAGACCCAATACTTCACCACCCCAATGGTTCTGGAAATTGGACAGCTAAAATTAACCCATTCTTTCTTATACTCACCAAATTGTCCTATTTGTCTGTTGGGCAGAGATGTATTGTGCAAATTATCGGCCACTGTATATTGTACCCCACAAGGTACAAAGTTAGTTTTACCAGGCCAGGAGCCTCCTCCCGAGGCCAGAATTTGTGTAATGCAGCCTGTTTCTGAGCCAAAGCCTCAGTCCTGCGACATCTACTGGGCTAGATTGACCGCACCCGACAAACAAGGTACCACATCCAATTTAATGTATGTATTTAACTTGTGGAAACCCTGGTTGATGGCACAAGCCTGCTTGGTTCCCCCACAAGACCCATACCATTGTACCTTGTACTACACCAGAGACCCTGATGACCTTTATGATGACTTATGGAAACAAAACATGGAAGGATTAAATAACCAATTGTGTAGTGTAGCCATTTTCTTAGGACCAGAGGGAGTAGCAGCAGCGGTGCAGCTAAACCAGGAGCAGAAAGAATACTTCAGAATGGATCCGGACATCTCGCAGGCACCACATGTCTCCTTGATGTTGGCTAAAGGTTCTGAAGCTAGATCCCTTGGTCCTATGGTATGTCTTGCACAGACCCTGACATATGCACCGACGGACGTTCCATATCTGTCACGAACTCAGGACAGTAAGTATTGGAAAATTGACTGTAAGTGTGTGGACAATGTACATTATGAACAGGTTTCCCTCCCACGTCACCATGGACGAGAGCACACAGATCACCACCTGGCTGATCAGATGCTAAAGACTGTCCCTACTTCTTTATGGACCACCTCCAAAATAGACGTAGGGCCTCCAAAGGCCTCCAATGTGTCTCCAAAGGGACACACATTGACTATGAAAGCTGTACAAACGATCCGAGCCTTCCCTAAACCTAAAACAGTCAGCCAGATGTTATCTTTTTTAGGTCTGACAGGCTATAGTAGAAATTACATCCCAAATTACACAGGCTTAACCTCACCACTGAGGGCTGAAGTGACCAGATTGGGTCAACGTAACCTCACTGCTCTAATTGAGTGGAGTACCAGCCTGGAAGCCAGTTTTGTAGAAGTAAAACAAGCACTCGCACTTGCAGAGCATCTGCAGTCCCCTGACTACACTAAACCTTTTTATCTGGATGTCTCTGAAAAAGAGGGCATTGTAAATGCTGTTCTTTTTCAGAGAGGGGGGAGCAATGGGGAAAGACAAATTCTCCAATACCATAGCTCTAAATTGGATCCTGTAGTACAGGGACAACCACAATGTACTAAACATTTGGCAGCATTAGCCACAGCAGTGGACAAAACAGCCCACATTGTTATGTGTCATCCTTTGGTAATCAACACATCGCATGGGGTGGTAGCATTCTTGACCTCAGCTGCGTTTACACTATCTAATGCTAGACGTTCAAAGATTAGTGACACCCTGCTTCAGCCAAGTATCACCTTTGCACCTGCAAAAACCGTTAACATGACCAGCACACTTCCTGGTAGAGTAGACGAAGATGAGCTACACATTTGTGAATTAGTAGCTAGTAAAGCGCTAAGGGTTAGGGAGGAACTGAGCACCGAACCTCTAGGAGAAAGAGACATGGACCTGTACTGTGATGGATGCTGCTACAAGAGCAATGAGGAATTGGTGGCCTCATATGCGGTGGTAAGTGAAAAACAGGGACAGTTTGAGACCTTAGAGGATGGAATCATACCACAACCAGCTTCCGCCCAGCTGGCAGAAATCACTGCTGTAACTAAGGCACTGAAGCTGTCAGCTGGTAAAAGGGTTAACATCTACACTGATTCAGCATATGCACACTCAGCCATACATGTCGATGGACCTCAGTGGCTCCGACGTGGCCTAGTCACCTCACAGGGCACCCCTATTAAACACATGACTGAGTTACAGGAACTGTTAACAGCAGTACACCTACCAAAGCATGTAGCCATAATAAAGTGTAAGGGACATTCCAATTTGAAAACCAAGGTAGCCCAGGGAAACAATGCAGCCGACTTAGCGGCTAAAGCAGCTGGGGGTTATGTAAGACAGCTGGTAGTACTGACGACACTGAGTCTGCCGGAACTTACAGACTCTCATCTTAAACAGATGCAAGAGAGGGCAGGAGCGTATGAAAAGAATAGTTGGTTACAGAAAGGGGCGAAAGAGGTGGACGGAATCTGGAGAAATCACGAAGGTAAGATAGTGGCACCAGGAGCGGTACTAAAACTGCTCTTAATCGAAGCCCATGGTCCCACCCATGTAGGGACAAAAACCATGCTGCACCACCTTAGGGCCAATTGGTGGCATCCAAATCTAGCAGACATGGTTCAGTTGCATGTGAGAGAGTGTGGAGCGTGCCAGGAAAATAATCCGAAACCAACCTACAGGTTACCTATCGGAAATTTTCCAGTACCAGACGCACCTTTTAAGGAAATTTGTATTGATTACACTGACATGGGTCCAGACAGAGTGGTGAAGGGTTATCGTTACCTACTGGTAATGATCGACAGGTACACAAGGTGGGTGGAAGCCATACCCGCCAGGCGTGAAGATGCCAAAACTGTAGTGAAATGGCTTAAGACCGAATTGATTCCAAGGTATGGTGTACCTACAACAATCAGGTCGGATAATGGGACTCACTTCAGCAACAGGCAACTACAAGAAGTGGAAAAAGCCCTGGGAATAACCCATAAATTTGGCTCAGTGTATCATCCGAGTTCGCAGGGTATTGTAGAAAGAGCCAATCAAACAATCAAGACCAAATTGGCCAAAGCCTGCTATAAATCCAAGATGACTTGGGTTGAAGCATTACCATTAGTGCTCATGTCCATGAGGAGCTCCCCTAGGGGGGACTCTCATTACTCACCTCACCAGCTGCTGACTGGTCGACCCATGTCAGGTCCGCCACGAGATAGAGCAGTAGGCAAAATGTTAGATTTGTGGGATGAAGAGTTGGACAAAAGAAAGGAGAGAAGAAGGAGAGAAACGAGTACCATTGGTGTCTGAGGTGGAACCAGGACAGTGGGTCAGGATCAAGGTGCACAAAAGGAAGTGGGATCCGTCGAGGTGGACCGGACCTTGGGAAGTGACTGAAGCCACTTCACATGCAGTCAAAGTAAGAGGCAAGAAAGGTAACAACTGGTATCATCTGAGCCACTGCGTCCGTGCTGAACCTCCGACCAGAACCCTCGCAGGGACTGGACAAGATCTGCAGGCACCCATCCTTGAGGGTGATTCCTAATTCTGCTTAAGGCGGGTCAGCCTAGCAAAAAAAAAAAAAAAAAAAAAAAAAGGGTACATTTTTCAGAAGGTTGGTGTAAGGAAACCATTATCCTGGATAGTGATGGGAAGTATACGGGCAGCCAGCTGAATGCACGAAAATTCAGTAGGGCGGATTTAGTATGGTTGTGTGGAGATATGAGGATCCGGCGAAGGTTGTATGGGAATTGGTCTGGGGAGTGTGCGTTGGTCTTTCTGATTATGCCTTTCAGAATTTACAAGCAGCACGGAGTGGAGGATGCCGCGGACGTCCTGACCAATCACCACAGCCATCGAAGAGACACCCGAGAGGTCAAACCTGGCGGATCCTTCGACAAGACCGTGTGGATTGATGGTATAGGGGTCCCAAGGGGGGTCCCAGATGAATTTAAGGCTGGGAACCAGATTGCTGCAGGGTTTGAAAGTGCACTCTTTTAGTGGTGTGTCGGGATCAGATTGGATCCAGGATCGGGAGAATTCAAAATCTGCCAGACTCAAAAGGGTACCCGACTAAAAAGATAAGGGCAATTTAAGTCCTCATTTAGATGAAATCAAATATTTAGTTCTGAGTCTGGTATGTTGAGAATTCTCTTGTAGATAATTAGAAATAATTACTGATAAATGTTAAGGCGTGGTTCCTCTTTCACTGACAAAGGTATGGTGGGCACGCCTTGACTCCTGGGGAGTCTAAAGGATCCGGTGTGGTTAGAGTCCATGCCAGTTTGGTTAGAGTCCAAACTCATAGCCTGGTACCATGTTCGAGCCCAACTGTGAAAGCCTGAACGGGTTCAGGTCGGTTGGTTAAAGTCCAACCGTTTGTGTGGTAAGTTATTTTCTGGTCGGTGTCGAGCAGTCGGTCCTGAAAACCAATATAGCAATTGCTTTGTGAAATAATCAGTGGAATTGATTAAGTTTCCTACTGCATGGTTAGCAATTGGTTAGTAAAGTCAGTGAGGCTAGAACTGGTCAGGGAAACTACTTACCGGGGTCTTGGTGATGTCAGTATGTGTAGGATTGGTAATTTTAGTAATATGTTATTGTTATGGTATCCCGTGCATCAGGATGTTAATAGAAAAATTTGTGATAGAAGTAGATATCATGTAGATGATGATGAGGAGGATACCCTTGAAGGTGGGCCGGAAGACCCACTTCGAGCGGCATAAGTGCTACTAACTCTGCTTAATTAAAGGTAAAACCGTCCAGAGAAAATGAGGAGAGAAGACCAGCACTACGGATCATACACCGAGAGGAAGGAAGGAGACTTGGAAGGACTGGCAGAGGTAGACTTCGTGGGAATTGGAAGACCCACTCCGAGAAACAGAAGTGACGCCAACTGGACCTGCCTACAGGGAACAAACCACAGCAGAAAGCCCGACAAAACCGACCATGCGGAAGAAGAGTCCAGAGGAGCCACCGGAACAAGAAGAAGAAGAGAGGATTTGGTTAGACTAGGAGGGAAAAACATAAACATATAGTTCGCAGACACGCAGATCATCCTTGAAAACACTAGTTAAGTACAACACACATAGTTTAGCTACAAAACGCAAGGGGTTAGTTCAGGATTGTGTACGATGTATATAGGTTTGGTACTCTGCTATTTTTAGAAAAGATATTCTCTGTGTTTCATCGTTTAAATGTTTGTGCCGCTGCGGAAACAGGTAAGACCGACAGGGTAGAATCCATGGGACAGTAGGAGCCATGCAGAGAAACAGGAGCTATGGGCCCCTTCTGAATATCTGCAGCTCCGTCCGGTGAAAGACAACCTGAACGGACTTCCTGTGGAAGCTACGCACCCATTGTTTTTATTTTTTCTTCTCTTTTTGATTTCCTATTTTTAAATTACTTTATTTTGATTTCCTGTTTTTATTATTTTTGTTGTTTGTTTGTTTGTTTTAGGGTTAGGAGCTGTTGCGATAGGTACGGTTCCTTTAGTTTAACTGGTAGCCTTTTTATTTTTAGATACCTTTTATTGTAAAAAATTCAGCCCAGTGGCCATGTAGTCAGAAAGGGTTAAATTGGGGGTTGCTGACGGCTATCCTATCTCCTGGAATCTAGAGACACCTAACCTATAGTTAAAAGTTGATGTGAAAGCATTAAGATGCTTTCAAGGGGGGATGTTAGGATTTTTGGAACATAATATCATTATTAAACATAAATTCAATATGGGAAGTTTTACGGCATTTTCCAAGTTTTACGACATGCATGCCGCATGGTCTATTGTTCAACATGGCGCCGGCCAGCCTCCTACCGAAAGGGGGGGGGGAGGCGGAGCCTGGGCCTCTTTAGCACATTTCATTGGCTCCACCGGCAGTAAAGGAGGAGGAGCCTAGCTTAGTTTAAAAAACCGGCGCGCTCAGACGCACGGCCTCTTTTGGCTGGTGATCATCCAGACTGCAGGAGAAAAGAGCGCTGATCAGCTTAGCTCTGATATATATTCACAGATCATTTTTACACTTAATAAAGTGTTTTAAAGAGTACTTTCTGGACTTCCCGATTGCTTTCTTCAGGACTTTTTGAACTAAAAGACTCATCCTAACAAGAGCAGAAGAATAAACCATTCCTCTCCATCTGATTCATGCTCAGAAAGAAACATCACAGCTCATCATCATGGTTAAAGAGACGTAACACTTTCAAATCACATTTCCTAGTCAGTAACTATAGAAATGATTCCTGAAAGTATAGTCTTAACCTGGAAGCAGCAGAACCCAGCTGAGTGATGTTCTCCTCTACACTTCACCCTCACGCTAGATTCTCTCTGTTCATTCTGACACATTCAGTAGAATCTTTACTCGTTCTATCAGTAGAATTGTACTACAGATGAATTAGTGTGTATAGAAAGTTTAATAAATGTAAACATATCAGAGTTAGTTAAAATTAAACATTCATGTTCATACACACTACATGCTCACACTTACAGCGTACAAACGTACATTGACCGAGACATGGCAACAACCTGGTGAGTTTTCTCAATTAAATCAATGCATTCCACCCGGGTTTGCCTTTACCTGTGAACCTCGCACCACTGGGCGAGGAGGCGGTATTTCTACCCTCTACAGTAAGAAATGGAAAGTGACCTCAGTGTCTGTTCCTCCTCATATTTCATTTGAATCAACTATTATCCAAATTAATGGACCAATACCTACTATTTTGGCCACAATCTACCGACCACCTAAGCATAATACTGATTTTATAAATGATTTTTCCACTTTCCTAACTTCACTCTGCTCTATGTCACCAAACACAATAGTTCTCGGAGACTTCAACATCCACATTGACAACAAAAATAATACATTTACAAAAGATTTCTTGTCATGCATCGATGGTTTTGGCCTGCAGCAACATGTGGACTTTCCAACCCACTGCAAGGGGCATACTCTAGATCTCATCTGCTGTTCTGGAGTAACCCCTCTGAATTGTACTGCTTCAGATCTTCCTATCTCTGATCATCACCTGATTTCTTTTACTGTGACACTGCCATCAGCTAAAACGAGTCCTCGGGCCATGTCATTCCGTAATATCAAGAACATCGATCATACTGCCCTATCATCAGGAGCCAGTGCTCTCCATTGGAACTATGGATCTGCTTCTACCCAAGATCTCATCTCTCATTACAACACAGAGCTGCATAATCTCTTGGATAATCTTGCCCCATTAAAAACACGAACTGTTTCATTTACTCGCACTGCACCATGGTACACTACTGAACTACGACAACTAAAATCAAGGGCACGACAGCTCGAACGCCTGTATAGGAAAAGTGGACTTACTGTGCACAAGGAAATGTATAATAACCACCTACTGCATTATAAAGATGCTATCTCGGCTTCCAAATCTACCTACTATGGATCACTATTTAGGGCGTTTGAGGGTAACATCCGTGCACTTTTTTCTACTGTGAATAACATTTTGCAGCCACCGGACACTTTACCTAACCACATGTACTCAACTGAACTGTGTGACAAGTTTATGTCATTCTTCAATTCCAAAATCCAAAATATTCACCAGCAGCTGTACTCTCCACCTGTTAATACTATAAGCTATGACTGTACAACTGCTCATGTACTATGTTCTTGTTCCCTATCTACTTTTGAACTTCCTACTATAACTGAAATAACCCGCCTTATCCAAAAATCTAAACCTTCAACCTGCATTCTTGATCCTCTCCCTACAAACCTTGTCAAATCTTGCGTTTCCTCTCTGTGTACTCCTATTACTGCCATTGTTCAATCATCTCTTCTTTCTGGTTCTCTTCCTGCCCCTCTCAAGATGGCAACTATTACACCCATACTTAAGAAACCTGGCTTGGATCCCAATGACCTAAATAACTTTCGTCCTATTTCTAATCTACCTTTTATTTCGAAAGTTGTTGAGAAAGTTGTTTTTGCTCAAGTTCATAAATATCTAATAGACAACGATTTATATGAGGCTTTCCAGTCTGGTTTTCGCCCTCTACATAGCACAGAAACGGCACTTCTTAAAATAACTAATGACCTTCTAGTGGCAGCTGACTCTAGTTTGCTAACCATTCTCATTCTTCTAGATCTGAAGGCGGCCTTCGATACTATCTCACACAAAATCTTGCTGGACCGCCTCAAATCAATTGGACTTACTGATACTGTTTTTGCATGGTTTTTCTCCTATATTAATGGTCGTAGCCAGTTCGTTCAACTCAAACATTTTCAGTCTCACCCATCTGAAGTTGTTTGTGGTGTCCCACAGGGCTCTGTTCTAGGACCTCTCTTATTTATTATTTACCTGTTGGTCAAATATTTAGGAAACATAAAATCCAATTCCACTGTTATGCTGATGATACCCAACTATACTTATCCACTAAACCTAATGCCTTGCTCCCACCTTCTACCCTATCTGACTGCTTAGACGAAACTAAAAACTGGTTCTCTAAAAACTTCCTGATGGTTAATACAGATAAAACCCAAATTCTCCTTGTGGGAACTAAGACCACTCTCGCCAAAACCAAATCGTTTACTTTGAACTTTGAAAACTCTGTCATTTCGCCTTCTTCCCAGGTTAAAAGCCTGGGTGTTGTTCTTGACAGTCATCTTTCTTTCAAAGCACACATCAATAACATTACACGATCTGCCTACTTCCACTTAAGGAATATCAACCGCCTACGCCCGTTCCTCAGTCAAACAAGTACTGCCATTCTCGTCCATGTGCTGGTAACATCACGCATAGACTACTGTAATTCAATCCTATTCGGCTTACCTCATAAATCATTACAAAAACTCCAACTAGTCCAAAACTCCGCTGCACGGATTATCTCTGGGTCACCCTCAACTAATCACATCACTCCAGTTCTCAGACAGCTTCACTGGCTCCCCGTAAATTATCGCATACACTTTAAGATCTTGTTATTCACATTCAAAGCTCTACATGGTCTAGCACCCTCTTACATCTCCCATTTACTCCAATTCTACAATCCCACCCGCACTCTTAGGTCTTCCTCAGCCTTCCAGCTTTCTATTCCTTCTGTCCGCCTGTCGACTATGGGTGCGAGGGCTTTTAGCCACTCTGCCCCTTCTCTCTGGAACACCCTCCCAATCCATATCCGTACTATCGATTGTTTCTCTACTTTTAAATCCCAACTTAAAACTCACCTCTTCAAGCTAGCCTACTACTAATCTTTCAAACTTGATTGGTACTACTACCCCAATATTTGTTTAATAGTGATTACATTTGACTGTTTAGAGATTGTATTGATTTTATTGTATTTATCTTTATTGATTTTTCTATTAGATTTTAATGGTTTATTGATGTCTGTTACTTTCTTGCTTTTGTAAGGTGTCCTTGAGTGTTTTGAAAGGCGCCATAAATAAAATGGATTATTATTATTTATTATTGAGTAACTCGTAGCTCTTCAACTTTAGTTCCTCTGTTTAACAAATACAATAACTCCAACAATCAGAGAGAATTATTAAATATTATATAGATTTAATGAAACCTCATCATTTATCCTCCTGAGAGCACATTTATCCATTTATATTCTCTGTAATCGACACTTTAGTTTTAAATCTTTCTTTTCTAATCGTTTGTGTTACCCTATAAATTCCATCCTGGTCTTTCTAATGATACCTCAGGTGTTGGGTATGAGGCTGACAAACTTCACTTCCTGTTTCCAGGGTGAGTCAGATATTGTTATATCTACTGTTATATTATTGTATTATAGTACTAACTTCTACTAGAAACCTCCATGTTGGAGAGATGAGTCTAGTGTGAGGGTGAAGTGTAGAGGAGAACATCACTCAGCTGGGTTCTGCTGCTTCCAGGTTAAGACTATACTTTCAGGAATCATTTCTATAGTTATTGACTAGGAAATGTGATTTGAAAGTGTTACGTCTCTTTAACCATGATGATGAGCTGTGATGTTTCTTTCTGAGCATGAATCAGATGGAGAGGAACGATTTATTCTTCTGCTTTTCATCATTGATGAATGTTCTGACTGTTTCTAACAGCTTAGAAGAAGGAAACATGTTCAGAGTGGTTACATGTATTATGAGCTGAATTCAAGAATTTGTTTTCTTTGTTGTTGGTTCTGTTACTGTTTGGTTTTTATTACTCTGTTGGTCTCTGTGCCTTTACAATTAAATATAAGGAAGGAATTTGCTCTTGACAGAGTGCTAATCTATTAAAGATGATCATGTTAAGTAATGCACTACTATTCATTATACACCAATATTTATTTGCTAAATTTCACGTTAAAATCGAAACATATTTAAAGTAACTGAACTTTTTCACACGCCACACGTGTGTTTTGTTTTCCTCAGTTAATTTCAGTCACTCAGCTGAAGAAAATGTCACATATTTTGTTTTATGTAGTAAATTAACAAAAGACAGAATTTCATCAGAACTGTCCAAACTTTAGCAGATGGTACATTTATACTGAGTCTGATCCTCGACACTAATTTAAACATTTACTTATACGTTATTACACCACAGACACAAACAAACCTTATGGGCTCTTGTTTTATATAATTAAACAAACTCTGAGCCTTCAAAGTTACAAACATCATTTAAATTAAAGTATTACAAAACTCACATCTACAAGAGAAAATGTTTCTGATCCACTGATGCTGTATGAGAAAGTAACCGTGTTCAGGAGAGGAGATGGAAGTGAGAATCTTCTTTATTCTGTTCTCTTCTTATTCATTTATTAATATTTATCCTTGTTTTGTTCATAAATTCTATATAAATTACTAAATTCTTCAACTATGGGGGTTTGGGAAAAAGATAGAACAAGTGATACTAAGAGTAAGATCTGAGACTTAATAACTTATGATCTCTAAATTTTCCAGCTCAAAGTTTCATGAGCTTGAAAAGAAAAAGCTCATAAAGCTGATCACCAAAGAAAAACAGACACTTTCATTTAACTTAAATTACAGCTAACCACTCTGAACATGTTTCCTTCATCGAAACTGTTAGAAACAGTCAGAACATTCATCAATGATGAAGAGCAGAAGAATAAATCATTCCTCTCCATCTGATTCATGCTCAGAAAGAAACATCACAGCTCATCATCATGGTTAAAGAGACGTAACACTTTCAAATCACATTTCCTAGTCAGTAACTATAGAAATGATTCCTGAAAGTATAGTCTTAACCTGGAAGCAGCAGAACCCAGCTGAGTGATGTTCTCCTCTACACTTCACCCTCACACTAGATTCATCTCTCTGTTCATTCTGTCACATTCAGTAGAATCTTTACTCGTTCTATAAGTGGAATTGTACTACAGATGAATTAGTGTGTATAGAAAGTTTAATAAATGTAAATATAACAGAGTTAGTTAAAACTAAACATCCATGTTCATACACACTACACGCTCACACTTACAGCGTACAAACGTACATTGAGTAACTCGTAGCTCTTCAACTTTAGTTCCTCTGTTTAATGAATACAAGAACTCCAACAATCAGAGAGAATTATTAAATGTTATATAGATTTAATGAAACCTCGTCATTTATCCTCCTAAGAGCACATTTATCCATTTATATTCTCTGTAATCGACACTTTAGTTTTAAATCTTTCTTTTTTAATCGTTTGTGTTACCCTATAAATTCCATCCTGGTATTTCTAATGATACCTCAGGTGTTGGGTATGAGGCTGACAAACTTCACTTCCTGTTTCCAGGCTAAGTCAGATATTGTTATATCTACTGTTATATTATTGTATTATAGTACTAACTTCTACTAGAAACCTCCATGTTGGAGAGATTAATCTAGTGTGAGGGTGAAGTGTAGAGGAGAACATCACTCAGCTGGGTTCTGCTGCTTCCAGGTTAAGACTATACTTTCAGGAATCATTTCTATAGTTACTGACTAGGAAATGTGATTTGAAAGTGTTACGTCTCTTTAACCATGATGATGAGCTGTGATGTTTCTTTCTGAGTATGAATCAGATGGAGAGGAATGATTTATTCTTCTGCTCTTCATCATTGATGAATGTTCTGACTGTTTCTAACAGCTTAGAAGAAGGAAACATGTTCAGAGTGGTTACATGTATTATGAGCTGAATTGAAGAATTTGTTTTCTTTGTTGTTGGTTCTGTTACTGTTTGGTTTTTATTACTCTGTTGGTCTCTGTGCCTTAACAATTAAATATAAGGGAGGAATTTGCTCTTGACAGAGTGCTAATCTATTAAAGATGATCATGTTAAGTAATGCACTACTATTCATTATACACCAATATTTATTTGCTAAATTTCACGTTAATATCTGAACCTATTTAATGTAACTGAACTTTTTCATACGTGTGTTTTGTTTTCCTCAGTTAATTTCAGTCACTCAGAGTAAAATGTGCAGAAGTTTTTTTCTCAGCTGAAGAAAATTTCACATATTTTGTTTTATGTAGTCAATTAACAAAAGACAGAATTTCATCAGAACTGTCCAAACTTCAGCAGATGGTACATTTATACTGAGTCTGATCCTCGACACTAATTTAAACATTTACTTATACGTTATTACACCACAGACACAAACAAACCTTATGGGCTCTTGTTTTATATAATTAAACAAACTCTGAGCCTTCAAAGTTATAAACATCATTTAAATTAAAGTATTACAAAACTCAAATCTACAAGAGAAAATGTTTCTGATCCACTGATGCTGTATGAGAAAGTAACCGTGTTCAGGAGAGGAGATGGAAGTGAGATTCTTCTTTATTCTGTTCTCTTCTTATTCATTTATTAAGATTTATCCTTGTTTTGTTTATATATTGTATATAAATTACTAAATTCTTTCTACTACGGGGGTTTGGGAAAAAGATAGAACAAGTGATACTAAGAGTAAGATTTAAGATTTAATTACTTATGATCTCTAAATTTTCCAGCTCAAAGGTTCATGAGCTTGAAAAGAAAAAGCTCATAAAGCTGATCACCAAAGAAAAACAGACACTTTCATTTAACCTAAATTACAGCTAACCACTCTGAACATGTTTCCTTCATCTAAACTGTTAGAAACAGTCAGAACATTCATCAATGATGAAGAGCAGAAGAATAAATCATTCCTCTACATCTGATTCATGCTCAGAAAGAAACATCACAGCTCATCATCATGGTTAAAGAGACGTAACACCTTCAAATCACATTTCCTAGTCAGTAACTATAGAAATGATTCCTGAAAGTATAGTCTTAACCTGGAAGCAGCAGAACCCAGCTGAGTGATGTTCTCCTCTACACTTCACCCTCACACTAGATTCATCTCTTCACTCATTCTGTCACATTCAGTAGAATCTTTACTCGTTCTATCAGTGGAATTGTACTACAGATGAATTGGTGTGTATAGAAAGTTTAATAAATGTAAACATATCAGAGTTAGTTAAAACTAAACATCCATGTTCATACACACTACACGCTCACACTTACAGCGTACAAACGTACATTGAGTAACTCGTAGCTCTTCAACTTTAGTTCTTCTGTTTAATGAATACAAGAACTCCAACAATCAGAGAGAATTATTAAATATTATATAGATTTAATGAAACCTCGTCATTTATCCTCCTGAGAGCACATTTATCCATTTATATTCTCTGTAATCGACACTTTAGTTTTAAATCTTTCTTTTTTAATCGTTTCTGTTACCCTATAAATTCCATCCTGGTCTTTCTAATGATACCTCAGGTGTTGGGTATGAGGCTGACAAACTTCACTTCCTGTTTCCAGGGTAAGTCAGATATAGTTATATCTACTGTTATATTATTGTATTATAGTACTAACTTTTACTAGAAACCTCCATGTTGGAGAGATTAATCTAGCGTGAGGGTGAAGTGTAGAGGAGAACATTACTCAGCTGGGTTCTGCTGCTTCCAGGTTAAGACTATACTTTCAGGAATCATTTCTATAGTTACTGACTAGGAAATGTGATGTGAAAGTGTTACGTCTCTTTAACCATGATGATGAGCTGTGATGTTTCTTTCTGAGCATGAATCAGATGGAGAGGAATGATTTATTCTTCTGCTCTTCATCATTGATGAATGTTCTGACTGTTTCTAACAGTTTAGAAAAAGGAAACATGTTCAGAGTGGTTACATGTATTATGAGCTGAATTGAAAAATTTGTTTTTATTGTTGTTGGTTCTGTTACTGTTTGGTTTTTATTACTCTGTTGGTCTCTGTGTCTTAACAAGTAAATATAAGGGAGGAATTTGCTCTTGACAGAGTGCTAATCTATTAAAGATGATCATGTTAAATAATGCACTACTATTCATTATACACCAATATTTATTTGCTAAATTTCACGTTAATATCTGAACCTATTTAATGTAACTGAACTTTTTCACACGCCACACGTGTGTTTTGTTTTCCTCAGTTAATTTCAGTCACTCAGAGTAAAATGTGCAGAAGTTTTTTTCTCAGCTGAAGAAAAGTTCACATATTTTGTTTTATGTAGTAAATTAACAAAAGACAGAATTTCATCAGAACTGTCCAAACTTTAGCAGATGGTACATTTATACTGAGTCTGATCCTCGACACTAATTTAAACATTTACTCACATGTTACCACACCACAGAGATACAAACAAACCTTATGGGCTCTTGTTTTATATAATTAAACAAACTCTGACCCTTCAAAGTTACAAACATCATTTAAATTAAAGTATTACAAAACTCAAATCTACAAGAGAAAATGTTTCTGATCCACTAATGCTGTATGAGAAAGTAACCGTGTTTAGGGGAGGAGATGGAAGTGAGATATTTCCACTTTCTGTTCTCTTTTTAATCATTCATTTATTAATATTTATCCTTGTTTTGTTTATAAATTCTATATAAATTACTAAATTCTTCCACTATGGGGGTCTGGGAAAAAGATAGAACAAGTGATACTAAGAGTAAGATGTGAGACTTAATAACTTATGACTTCTAAATTTTCCAGCTCAACATTTCATGAGCTTGAAAAGAAAAAGCTCATAAAGCTGATCACCAAAGAAAAACAGACACTTTCATTTAACCTAAATTACAGCTAACCACTCTGAACATGTTTCCTTCATCTAAACTGTTAGAAACAGTCAGAACACTCATCAATGATGAAGAGCAGGGAAAAAAATCATTTCTCGCCATCTGATTCATGCTCAGAAAGAAACATCACAGCTCATCATAATGGTTAAAGATACGTAACACTTTCAAATCACATTTCCTAATCAGTAACTATAGAAATGATTCCTGAAAGTATAGTCTTAACCTGGAAGCAGCAGAACCCAGCTGAGTGATGTTCTCCTCTACACTTCACCCTCACACTAGATTCTCTCTGTTCATTCTTCAATATCTAACCAGCTTCATCACCATAATTTTAATCATTTCAGGTTATGATGTAAAACAGTGATGCTTCATTACATGTATTTCTTTTAACATGATTTTAAAATCATCACATGTGCTTCTAGTGGAACCGAACTAAAGATGAATTACAGAAAGTCTGTGAGAAAAATCAGTGATTGTAGAAACATTTTTATCAGTAAACCTGAATGTAGCAGCTAAAGTATCAAAAATCATCAGTGTAGTAACTCTGAAAACTACTAAATACATTATGAAGTGTATAATATTACACTTATATACCCCTATATAATAAAAATTACATTCACATCACACCATACAAACTCATACTGAGCACTCGTAGCCCTTGAACACTTCAAATTGATTATCTGTTTAACACCACAACCCAGCACATTTACTTCATACACAAGGTTCAGAGGTACTTATAGTTCCTAGAACTTTTATTATTGAGGTGATCGAGATTCTTTATGCTGCCTTTGCGGTAAATTTAAATAAATCATTAAATTAAATTACTAAATCATAAATCCTGCATTGTGGGATTTTCCTCAGTGTGGTTTTGGTTTTAAATAAAGAATGAATGAATAGATGAATCTAGCGTGTAGGTGAAGTGTAGAGGAGAACATCACTCAGCTGGGTTCTGCTGCTTCCAGGTTAAGGTTATACTTTCAGAAATCATTTTTATAGTTACTGACTAGGAAATGTGATTTGAAAGTGTTACGTGTCTTTAACCATGATGATGAGCTGTGATGTTTCTTTCTGAGCATGAATCAGATGGAGAGGAATGATTTATTCTTCTGCTCTTTATCATTGATGAATGTTCTGACTGTTTCTAACAGCTTAGAAGAAGGAAACATGTTCAGAGTGGTTACATGTATTATGAGCTGAATTGAAGAATTTGTTTTTTTTTGTTGTTGGTTCTGTTACTGTTTGGTTTTTATTATTCTGTTGGTTTCTGTGCCTTACCAATTAAATATAAGGGAGAAATTTACTCTTGACAGAGTGCTAATCTATTAAAGATGATCATGTTAAGTAATGCACTACTATTCATTATACACCAATATTTATTTGCTAAATTTCACGTTAAAATTGAAACATATTTAATGTAACTGAACTTTTTCACACGTCACGTGTTTTGTTTTTCTCAGTTAATTTCAGTCACTCAGAGTAAAATGTGCAGAAGTTTTGTTCTGTTGAAGAAAAGTTCACATATTTTTTATGTAGTAAATTAACAAAAGACAGAATTTCATCAGAACTGTCCAAACTTTAGCAGACGGTACATTTATACTGAGTCTGATCCTCGACACTAATTTAAACATTTACTCACATGTTACCACACCACAGAGCCACAAACAAACCTTATGGGCTCTTGTTTTATATAATTAAACAAACTCTGAGCTTTCAAAATTATAAACATGATTTAAATTAAAGTATTACAAAACTCAAATCTACAAGAGAAAATGTTTCTGATCCACTGATGCTGTATGAGAAAGTAACTGTGTTGAGGAGAGAGGATGGAAGTGAGATTCTTCTTTATTCTGTTCTATTCTTATTCATTTATTAATATTCATCCTTGTTTTGTTAATAAATTGTATATAAATTAATAAATTCTTCAACTATATGGGAGGAGGGCTGGAAAAGGGATAGAACAAGTGATATTAAGAGTTACGTTAGTGAAATGTTAACTTACTTTTACATTTTCCAGCTCACTGTACTATATAAATGTTTTATGAGCTTGAAAAAAAAAAAAGATTCATAAAGCTTATAACCAGAAAAAAACCAGACACTTTTATTTAATTAAAATAAAATCTAACCACTCTGAACATGTTTCCTTCATCTAAACTGTTAGAAACAGTCAGTCAGAAAGAAACATCACCGCTCATCATCATGGTTAAAGAGACGTAACACTTTCAAATCACATTTCCTAGTCAGTAACTATAGAAATAATTCCTGAAAGTATAGTCTTAACCTGGAAGCAGCAGAACCCAGCTGAGTGATGTTCTCCTCTACACTTCACCTACACGCTAGATTCATCTCTCTGTTCATTCTGTCACATTCAGTAGAATCTTTACTCGTTCTATCAGTAGAATTGTACTACAGATGAATTAGTGTGTATAGAAAGTTTAATAAATGTAAACATATCAGAGTGAGTTAAAACTAAACATTCATGTTCATACACACTACACACTCACACTTACAGCGTACAAACGTACATTGAGTAACTCGTAGCTCTTCAACTTTAGTTCTTCTGTTTAATGAATACAAGAACTCCAACAATCAGAGAGAATTATTAAATATTATATAGATTTAATGAAACCTCGTCATTTATCCTCCTGAGAGCACATTTATCCATTTATATTCTCTGTAATCGACACTTTAGTTTTAAATCTTTCTTTTTTAATCGTTTGTGTTACCCTATAAATTCCATCCTGATATTTTCAGTGGTACCTCAGGTGTTGGGGTATGAGGCTGACAAACTTCACTTCCTGTTTCCAGAGTAAGTCAGATATAGTTATATCTACTGTTATATTATTGTATTATAGTTTTTAACTTTTACTAGAAACCTCCATGTTGGAGAGATGAATCTAGTGTGAGGGTGAAGTGTAGAGGAGAACATCACTCAGCTGGGTTCTGCTGCTTCCAGGTTAAGACTATACTTTCAGGAATCATTTCTATAGTTACTGACTAGGAAATGTGATTTGAAAGTGTTACATCTCTTTAACCATGATGATGAGCTGTGACGTTTCTTTCTGAGCATGAATCAGATGGAGAGAAATAATTTATTCATCTGCTCTTCATCGTTGATGAATGTTCTGACTGTTTCTAACAGCTTAGAAATAGGAGACATGTTCAGAGTGGTTACATGTATTATGAGCTGATTTGAAGAATTTGTTTTCTTTGTTGTTAGTTCTGTTACTGTTTGGTTTTTATTACTCTGTTGGTCTCTGTGCCTTAACAAGTAAATATAAGGGAGGAATTTGCTCTTGACAGAGTGCTAATCTATTAAAGATGATCATGTTAAGTAATGCACTACTATTCATTATACACCAATATTTATGTGCTAAATTTCACGTTAAAATCGAAACATATTTAATGTAACTGAACTTTTTCACACGCCACATGTGTGTTTTGTTTTTCTCAGTTAATTTCAGTCACTCAGAGTAAAATGTGCAGAAGTTTTTTTCTCAGCTGAAGAAAATTTCACATATTTTGTTTTATGTAGTAAATTAACAAAAGATAGAATTTCATCAGAACTGTCCAAACTTCAGCAGATGGTACATTTATACTGAGTCTGATCCTCGACACTAATTTAAACATTTACTCACGTTACCACACCACAGAGATACAAACAAACCTTATGGGCTCTTGTTTTATATAATTAAACAAACTCTGACCCTTCAAAGTTACAAACATCATTTAAATTAAAGTATTACAAAACTCAAATCTACAAGAGAAAATGTTTCTGATCCACTGATGCTGTATGAGAAAGTAACCGTGTTCAGGGGAGGAGATGGAAGTGAGATATTTCCACTTTCTGTTCTCTTTTTAATCATTCATTTATTAATATTTATCCTTGTTTTGTTTATAAATTGTATATAAATTACTAAATTCTTCCACTATGGGGGTCTGGGAAAAAGATAGAACAACTTCTTCTTCTTCGTGTCCAGCCGTCATCTAGATCATGTCTTTCCAGTGGTTAACACAGGCGAGAGCGGCTGCGTTTGGTTCAGCCAGGTCTTCTGCAGTGCACTGTGGAGCAGAACTGCATCTCATAAGATGTTCCATGGAATGTAGTTCACTGCACACACACGAGTCAGTTGTTATTAGGTTCCATTTCTTCAGAGATGCCTTGCAGCGCCCCTCACCGACTCGCAGGCGGTTCAGGATTTTCCAGACATTCCATGGTTGGTCATGGCCGGAGGCAGGGTGTTCATTTGGGATCTCTCTCCGTCCACTGGGCTGTCTGGCTGCCTAGATTGTTCCACTCTTTGATCCATTCACTGACCCTGGCATAGGCTGGGCTGGTCTCCAGTGCATCTGTGGTGTCCAAGAAGCTGCTCCTGGAGCTAAGTCGTTTGTGGGCGACATAATGTGCATGGAGTAGGTGCCGGGTGTCATTGACTTGCTTTGTCCGCTCAGCTCGGGTGGTAATTGCTCTCCGGATGTTGGGGGGAGCAATGCCTGAGAGAGCATAGAGACAGGGTACTGGAGTTGTTTTAGTGCACCCAGTCATTATCCTACAGGTCTCATTGAGAATAGGGTCGATTCTGTGTGCGTGGCAGGATCTGCTCCATACTGGACAGGCATACTCAGCGTTGGAAAAACACAGGGCTAATGCGGTTGTTCGTAGTGTGCTTGGGTGGGCCCCCCACTTAGAGCTTGTTAATCGGCGTAGTAGGCTGTTTCTGGTGGAGACCTTGGCTCTTGTCTTCCTAATGTGTTCTCTGTAACTCAGGGTACGGTCTAAGGTTACTCCCAGGTTTACTGGATACTGATTGTTTTCTAACCTCATGCTGTCCCAGGTTACTTTAATCTCCCGTTTTGCTTCCCTTTTTGCTTTAGAACAACTGATACTAAGAGTAAGATGTGAGACTTAATATCTTATGATTTCTAAATTTTCCAGCTCAACATTTCATGAGCTTGAAAAGAAAAAGCTCATAAAGCTGATCACCAAAGAAAAACAGACACTTTCATTTAACCTAAATTATAGCTAATCACTCTGAACATGTTTCCTTCATCTAAACTGTTAGAAACAGTCAGAACATTCATCAATGATGAAGAGCAGAAGAATAAATCATTCCTCTCCATCTGATTCATACTCAGAAAGAAACATCACAGCTCATCATCATGGTTAAAGAGACGTAACACTTTCAAATCACATTTCCTAATCAGTAACTATAGAAATGATTACTGAAAGTATAGTCTTAACCTGGAAGCAGCAGAACCCAGCTGAGTGATGTTCTCCTCTACACTTCACCTACACGCTAGATTCTCTCTGTTCATTCTTCAATATCTAACCAGCTTCATCACCATAATTTTAATCATTTCAGGTTATGATGTAAAACAGTGATGCTTCATTACATGTATTTCTTTTAACATGATTTTAAAATCATCACATGTGCTTCTAGTGGAACCGAACTAAAGATGAATTACAGAAAGTCTGTGAGAAAAATCAGTGATTGTAGAAACATTTTTATCAGTAAACCTGAATGTAGCAGCTAAAGTAGCACAAATCATCAGTGTAATAACTCTGAAAACTACTAAATACATTATGAAGTGTATAATATTACACTTATATACCCTTATATAATAAACTTCTGCTAGAAACCTCCATGTTGGAGAGATGAGTCTAGCGTGAGAGTGAAGTGTAGAGGAGTAATTGTAATTTAATGTAATTGAACTTCATCACGTCACACATGTGTGTGTTTTGTTTTCCTCAGTTAAATTCAGTCATTCAGAGTAAAATGTGCAGAAGTTTTGTTCTGTTGAAGAAAAGTTCACATATTTTTATGTAGTAAATTAACAAAAGACAGAATTTCATCAGAACTGTCCAAACTTTAGCAGATGGTACATTTATACTGAGTCTGATCCTCGACACTAATTTAAACATTTACTTATACGTTATTACACCACAGAGCCACAAACAAACCTTATGGGCTCTTGTTTTATATAATTAAACAAACTCTGAGCTTTCAAAGTTATAAACATCATTTAAATTAAAGTATTACAAAACTCAAATCTACAAGAGAAAATGTTTCTGATCCACTGATGCTGTATGAGAAAGTAACTGTGTTCAGGAGAGGGGATGGAAGTGAGATTCTTCTTTATTCTGTTCTCTTCTTATTCATTTATAAATATTTATCCTTGTTTTGTTTATAAATTGTATATAAATTAATACATTCTTCAACTATATGGGAGGAGGGCTGGAAAAGGGATAGAACAAGTGATATTAAGTGTTACGTTAGTGAAATATTAACTTACTTTTACATTTTCCAGCTCACTGTACTATATAAATGTTTTATGAGCTTGAAAAGAAAAAAGATTCATAAAGCTGATAACCAGGAAAAAAAAACAGACACTTTTATTTAACCAAAATAAAATCTAACCACTCTAAACATGTTTCCTTCATCTAAACTGTTAGAAACAGTCAGAATATTCATCAATGATGAAGAGCAGGTGAATAAATCGTTCCTCTCCATCTGATTCATGCTCAGAAAGAAACATCACAGCTCATCATCATGATTAAAGAGACGTAACACTTTCAAATCACATTTCCTAATCAGTAACTATAGAAATGATTCCTGAAAGTATAGTCTTAACCTGGAAGCAGCAGAACCCAGCTGAGTGATGTTCTCCTCTACACTTCACCCTCACACTAGATTCATCTCTCTGTTCATTCTGACACATTCAGTAGAATCTTTACTGGTTCTATCAGTGGAATTGTACTACAGATGAATTAGTGTGTATAGAAAGTTTAATAAATGTAAACATATCAGAGATAGTTAAAACTAAACATTCATGTTCATACACACTACACACTCACACTTACAGCGTACAAACGTACATTGAGTAACTCGTAGCTCTTCAACTTTAGTTCTTCTGTTTAATAAATACAATAACTCCAACAATCAGAGAGAATTATTAAATATTATATAGATTTAATGAAACCTCGTCATTTATCCTCCTAAGAGCACATTTATCCATTTATATTCTCTGTAATCGACACTTTAGTTTTAAATCTTTCTTTTTTAATCATTTGTGTTACCCTATAAATTCCATCCTGATCTTTCTAATGATACCTCAGGTGTTGGGTATGAGGCTGACAAACTCCACTTCCTGTTTCCAGGGTGAGTCAGATATTGTTATATCTACTGTTATATTATTGTATTGTAGTACTAACTTCTACTAGAAACCTCCATGTTGGAGAGATGAATCTAGCGTGAGGGTGAAGTGTAGAGGAGAACATCACTCAGCTGGGTTCTGCTGCTTCCAGGTTAAGACTATACTTTCAGGAATCATTTCTATAGTTACTGACTAGGAAATGTGGTTTGGAAGTGTTCCATCTCTTTAACCATGATGATGAGCTGTGATGTTTCTTTCTGAGCATGAATCAGATGGAGAGGAATGATTTAATCATCTACTCTTCATCATTGATGAATGTTCTGACTGTTTCTAACAGTTTAGGAAAAAGAAACATGTTCAGAGTGGTTAGGTTATGTTTTGGTTAAATAAAAGTTTATGGTTTTTCTCTGTTGATTATTATTATGAATCTTTTTCTTTTCAAGCTCTTGAAATATTTATATAGTACGGAGAGCAGGTAAAGTTTAGAAATCATTAAACTTTGAAAGTTATTAAGTCTCAAATCCTGCTCTTAGTATCACTGGTTCTATCTCTTTCCCAGACCCCCGTAGTTGAAGAATTTAGTAATTTATATACAATATATAAATAAAACAAGGATAAACATTAATAAATGAATAAGAAGAGAACAGAATAAAGAAGAATCTCACTTCCATCCCCTCTCCTGAACACGGTTATTTTCTCATACAGCATCAGTGGATCAGAAACATTTTCTCTTGTAGATTTGAGTTTTGTAATACTTTAATTTAAATGATGTTTATAACTTTGAAGGCTCAGAGTTTGTTTAATTATATAAAACAAGAGCCCATAAGGTTTGTTTGTGGCTCTGTGGTGTAATAACGTATAAGTAAATGTTTAAATTAGTGTCGAGGATCAGACTCAGTATAAATGTACCATCTGCTAAAGTTTGGACAGTTCTGATGAAATTCTGTCTTTTGTTAATTTACTACATAAAAAATATGTGACATTTTCTTCAGCTGAGAAAAAAACTTCTGCACATTTTACTCTGAGTGACTGAAATTAACTGAGGAAAACAAAACACACGTGTGGCGTGTGAAAAAGTTCAGTTAAATTAAATAGGTTCAGATATTAACGTGAAATTTAGCAAATAAATATTGGTGTATAATGAATAGTAGTGCATTACTTAACATGATCATCTTTAATAGATTAGCACTCTGTCAAGAGCAAATTCCTCCCTTATATTTACTTGTTAAGGCACAGAAACCAACAGAGTAATAAAAACCAAACAGTAACAGAACCAACAACAAAAAAAACAAATTCTTCAATTCAGCTCATAATACATGTAACCACTCTGAACATGTTTCCTTCTTCTAAACTGTTAGAAACAGTCAGAACATTCATCAATGATGAAGAGCAGATGAATAAATCATTCCTCTCCATCTGATTCATGCTCAGAAAGAAACATCACAGCTCATCATCATGGTTAAAGAGACGTAACACTTTCAAATCACATTTCCTAGTCAGTAACTATAGAAATGATTCCTGAAAGTATAGTCTTAACCTGGAAGCAGCAGAACCCAGCTGAGTGATGTTCTCCTCTACACTTCACCTACACGCTAGATTCATCTCTCCAACATGGAGGTTTCTAGTAGAAGTTAAAATTATAATACAATAATATAACAGTAGATATAACAATAAAGAAATAACAACTTACCCTGGAAACAGGAAGTGAAGTTTGTCAGCCTCATACCCAACACCTGAGGTATCATTAGAAAGACCAGGATGGAATTTATAGGGTAACACAAATGATTAAAAAAGAAAGATTTAAAACTAAAGTGTCGATTACAGAGAATATAAATGGATAAATGTGCTCTTAGGAGGATAGATGACGAGGTTTCATTAAATCTATATAATATTTAATAATTCTCTCTGATTGTTGGAGTTATTGTATTTATTAAACAGAGGAACTAAAGTTGAAGAGCTACGAGTTACTCAATGTACGTTTGTACGCTGTAAGTGTGAGTGTGTAGTGTGTATGAACATGGATGTTTAGTTTTAACTATCTCTGATATGTTTACATTTATTAAACTTTCTATACACACTAATTCATCTGTAGTACAATTCCACTGATAGAACGAGTAAAGATTCTACTGAATGTGACAGAATGAACAGAGAGATGAATCTAGTGTGAGGGTGAAGTGTAGAGGAGAACATCACTCAGCTGGGTTCTGCTGCTTCCAGGTTAAGACTATACTTTCAGGAATCATTTCTATAGTTACTGACTATAGGAAATGTGATTTGAAAGTGTTATGTCTCTTTAACCATGACGATGAGCTGTGATGTTTCTTTCTGAGCATGAATCAGATGAAGAGGAATGATTTATTCATCTGCTCTTCATCATTGATGAATGTTCTGACTGTTTCTAACAGTTTAGATGAAGGAAACATGTTCAGAGTGGTTAAATTAATTTTGGTTAAACAAAAGTGATTTTCTTTAGTGATTAGATTCATGAATCTCTTTCTTTTCAAGCTAATGAAATATCAAGCTGGAAAATTTAGAAACAAAAGTTATCAAGTCTCAAGTTCTGTTCTTATTATCACTTGTTCTATCTTTTTCCCAAATCCCTATGGTTAAAGTAATTTATATACAATATATGAACAAAACAAGGATAAATATTAATGAATGAATGAATAAGAAGAGAACAGAATAAGGAAATATCTCACTTCCATTCTCTCTCCTCAGTTAATTTCAGTCACTCAGAGTAAAATGTGCAGAAGTTTTTTTCTCAGCTGAAGAAAATGTCACATATTTTTTATGTAGTAAATTAACAAAAGACAGAATTTCATCAGAACTGTCCAAACTTTAGCAGATGGTACATTTATACTGAGTCTGATCCTCGACAGTAATTTAAACATTTACTCACATGTTACCACACCACAGAGCCACAAACAAACCTTATGGGCTCTTGTTTTATATAATTAAACAAACTCTGAGCCTTCAAAGTTACAAACATCATTTAAATTAAAGTATTACAAAACTCAAATCTACAAGAGAAAATGTTTCTGATCCACTGATGCTGTATGAGAAAGTAACTGTGTTCAGGGGAGGGTGTGGAAGTGAGATATTTCCACTATCTGTTCTCTTCTTATTCATTCATTTATTAATATTTATCCTTGTTTTGTTTATAAATTCTATATAAATTACTAAATTCTTCAACTATGGGGGTTTGGGAAAAAAATAGAACAAGTGATACTAAGAGTAAGATCTGAGATTTAATAACTTATGATCTCTAAATTTTCCAGCTCAAAGTTTCATGAGCTTGAAAAGAAAAAGCTCATAAAGCTGATCACCAAAGAAAAACAGACACTTTCATTTAACCTAAATTACAGCTAACCACTCTGAACATGTTTCCTTCATCTAAACTGTTAGAAACAGTCAGAACACTCATCAATGACGAAGAGCAGATGAATAAATCATTCCTCTCCATCTGATTCATGCTCAGAAAGAAACATCACAGCTCATCATCATGGTTAAAGAGACGTAACACTTTCAAATCACATTTCCTAATCAGTAACTATAGAAATGATTCCTGAAAGTATAGTCTTAACCTGGAAGCAGCAGAACCCAGCTGAGTAATGTTCTCCTCTACACTTCACCTACACGCTAGATTCTCTCTGTTCATTCTTCAATATCTAACCAGCTTCATCACCATAATTTTAATCATTTCATGTTATGATATAAAACAGTGATGCTTCATTACATGTATTTCTTTTAACATGACTTTAAAATCATCACATGTGCTTCTAGTGGAACCGAACTAAAGATGAATTACAGAAAGTCTGTGAGAAAAATCAGTGATTGTAGAAACATTTTTATCAGTAAACCTGAGTGTAGCAGCTAAAGTATCAAAAATCATCAGTGTAGTAACTCTGAAAACTACTAAATACATTATGAAGTGTATAATATTACACTTATATACCCCTATATAATAAACAATTCCATTCACATCACACCATACAAACTCATACTGAGCACTCGTAGCCCTTGAACACTTCAAATTATTTATCTGTGTAACACCACAACCCAGCACATTTACTTCATACACAAGGTTCAGAGGTACTTATAGTTCCTAGAACTTTTATTATTGAGGTGATCGAGATTCTTTATGCTGCCTTTGCGGTAAATTTAAATAAATCATTAATTTAAATTACTAAATCATAAATCCTGCATTGTGGGATTTTCCTCAGGATGGTTTTGGTTTTAAATAAAGAATGAATGAATAGATGAATCTAGCGTGTAGGTGAAGTGTAGAGGAGAACATCACTCAGCTGGGTTCTGCTGCTTCCAGGTTAAGACTATACTTTCAGGAATCATTTATATAGTTACTGATTAGGAAATGTGATTTGAAAGTGTTATGTCTCTTTAACCATGATGATGAGCTGTGATGTTTCTTTCTGAGCATGAATCAGATGGAGGGGAATGATTTATTCTTCTGCTCTTCATCATTGATGAATGTTCTGACTGTTTCTAGCAGTTTAGAAGAAGGAAGCATGTTCAGAGTGGGTACATGTATTATGAGCTGAATTGAAGAATTGGTTTTTATTGTTGTTGGTTCTGTTACTGTTTGTTTTTTATTACTCTGTTGGTTTCTGTGCCTTAACAAGTAAATATAAGGGAGGATTTTGCTCTTGACAGAGTGCTAATCTATTAAAGATGATCATGTTAAGTAATGCACTACTATTCATTATACACCAATATTTATTTGCTAAATTTCATGTTATAATCGAAACATATTTAATGTAACTGAACTTTTTCACACGCCACATGTGTGTTTTGTTTTCCTCAGTTAATTTCAGTCACTCAGAGTAAAATGTGCAGAAGTTTTTTTCTCAGCTGAAGAAAATTTCACATATTTTGTTTTATGTAGTCAATTAACAAAAGACAGAATTTCATCAGAACTGTCCAAACTTCAGCAGATGGTACATTTATACTGAGTCTGATCCTCGACACTAATTTAAACATTTACTCACATGTTACCACACCACAGAGCCACAAACAAACCTCATGGGCTCATGTTTTATATAATTAAACAAACTCTGAGCCCTCAAAGTTATAAACATCATTTAAAATAAAGTATTACAAAACTCAAATATACAAGAGAAAATGTTTCTGATCCACTGATGCTGTATGAGAAAGTAACCGTGTTCAGGAGAGGGGATTGAAGTGAGATTCTTCTTTATTCTGTTCTCTTTTTAATCATTTATTAATATTTATCCTTGTTTTGTTTATAAATTGTATATAAATTACTAAATTCTTCAACTATGGGGGTTTGGGAAAAAGATAGAACAAGTGATACTAAGAGTAAGATCTGAGATTTAATAACTTATGATCTCTAAATTTTCCAGCTCAAAGTTTCATGAGCATGAAAAGAAAAAGCTCATAAAGCTGATCACCAAAGAAAAACAGACACTTTCATTTAACCTAAATTACAGCTAATCACTCTGAACATGTTTCCTTCATCAAAACTGTTAGAAACAGTCAGAACATTCATCAATGATGAAAAGCAGAAGAATAAATCATTCCTCTCCATCTGATTCATGCTCAGAAAGAAACATCACAGCTCATCATTATGGTTAAAGAGACGTAACACTTTCAAATCACATTTCCTAATCAGTAACTATAGAAATGATTCCTGAAAGTATAGTCTTAACCTGGAAGCAGCAGAACCCAGCTGAGTGATGTTCTCCTCTACACTTCACCCTCACACTAGATTCATCTCTGTTTATTCTGACACATTCAGTAGAATCTTTACTCGTTCTATCAGTAGAATTGTACTACAGATGAATTAGTGTGTATAGAAAGTTTAATAAATGTAAACATATCAGAGTTAGTTAAAATTAAACATTCATGTTCATACACACTACATGCTCACACTTACAGCGTACAAACGTACATTGACCGAGACATGGCAACAACCTGGTGAGTTTTATCAATTAAATCAATGCATTCCACCCGGGTTTGCCTTTACCTGTGAACCTCGCACCACTGGGCGAGGAGGCGGTATTTCTACCCTCTACAGTAAGAAATGGAAAGTGACCTCAGTGTCTGTTCCTCCTCATATTTCATTTGAATCAACTATTATCCAAATTAATGGACCAATACCTACTATTTTGGCCACAATCTACCGACCACCTAAGCATAATACTGATTTTATAAATGATTTTTCCACTTTCCTAACTTCACTCTGCTCTATGTCACCAAACACAATAGTTCTCGGAGACTTCAACATCCACATTGACAACAAAAATAATACATTTACAAAAGATTTCTTGTCATGCATCGATGGTTTTGGCCTGCAGCAACATGTGGACTTTCCAACCCACTGCAAGGGGCATACTCTAGATCTCATCTGCTGTTCTGGAGTAACCCCTCTGAATTGTACTGCTTCAGATCTTCCTATCTCTGATCATCACCTGATTTCTTTTACTGTGACACTGCCATCAGCTAAAACGAGTCCTCGGGCCATCTCATTCCGTAATATCAAGAACATCGATCATACTGCCCTATCATCAGGAGCCAGTGCTCTCCATTGGAACTATGGATCTGCTTCTACCCAAGACCTCATCTCTCATTACAACACAGAGCTGTATAATCTCTTGGATAATCTTGCCCCATTAAAAACACGAACTGTTTCATTTACTCGCACTGCACCATGGTACACTACTGAACTACGACAACTAAAATCAAGGGCACGACAGCTCGAACGCCTGTATAGGAAAAGTGGACTTACTGTGCACAAGGAAATGTATAATAACCACCTACTGCATTATAAAGATGCTATCTCGGCTTCCAAATCTACCTACTATGGATCACTATTTAGGGCGTTTGAGGGTAACATCCGTGCACTTTTTTCTACTGTGAATAACATTTTGCAGCCACCGGACACTTTACCTAACCACATGTACTCAACTGAACTGTGTGACAAGTTTATGTCATTCTTCAATTCCAAAATCCAAAATATTCACCAGCAGCTGTACTCTCCACCTGTTAATACTATAAGCTATGACTGTACAACTGCTCATGTACTATGTTCTTGTTCCCTATCTACTTTTGAACTTCCTACTATAACTGAAATAACCCACCTTATCCAAAAATCTAAACCTTCAACCTGCATTCTTGATCCTCTCCCTACAAACCTTGTCAAATCTTGCGTTTCCTCTCTGTGTACTCCTATTACTGCCATTGTTCAATCATCTCTTCTTTCTGGTTCTCTTCCTGCCCCTCTCAAGATGGCAACTATTACACCCATACTTAAGAAACCTGGCTTGGATCCCAATGACCTAAATAACTTTCGTCCTATTTCTAATCTACCTTTTATTTCGAAAGTTGTTGAGAAAGTTGTTTTTGCTCAAGTTCATAAATATCTAATAGACAACGATTTATATGAGGCTTTCCAGTCTGGTTTTCGCCCTCTACATAGCACAGAAACGGCACTTCTTAAAATAACTAATGACCTTCTAGTGGCAGCTGACTCTAGTTTGCTAACCATTCTCATTCTTCTAGATCTGAAGGCGGCCTTCGATACTATCTCACACAAAATCTTGCTGGACCGCCTCAAATCAATTGGACTTACTGATACTGTTTTTGCATGGTTTTTCTCCTATATTAATGGTCGTAGCCAGTTCGTTCAACTCAAACATTTTCAGTCTCACCCATCTGAAGTTGTTTGTGGTGTCCCACAGGGCTCTGTTCTAGGACCTCTCTTATTTATTATTTACCTTCTACCTGTTGGTCAAATATTTAGGAAACATAAAATCCAATTCCACTGTTATGCTGATGATACCCAACTATACTTATCCACTAAACCTAATGCCTTGCTCCCACCTTCTACCCTATCTGACTGCTTAGACGAAACTAAAAACTGGTTCTCTAAAAACTTCCTGATGGTTAATACAGATAAAACCCAAATTCTCCTTGTGGGAACTAAGACCACTCTCGCCAAAACCAAATCGTTTACTTTGAACTTTGAAAACTCTGTCATTTCGCCTTCTTCCCAGGTTAAAAGCCTGGGTGTTGTTCTTGACAGTCATCTTTCTTTTAAAGCACACATCAATAACATTACACGATCTGCCTACTTCCACTTAAGGAATATCAACCGCCTACGCCCGTTCCTCAGTCAAACAAGTACTGCCATTCTCGTCCATGCGCTGGTAACATCACGCATAGACTACTGTAATTCAATCCTATTCGGCTTACCTCATAAATCATTACAAAAACTCCAACTAGTCCAAAACTCCGCTGCACGGATTATCTCTGGGTCACCCTCAACTAATCACATCACTCCAGTTCTCAGACAGCTTCACTGGCTCCCCGTAAATTATCGCATACACTTTAAGATCTTATTATTCACATTCAAAGCTCTACATGGTCTAGCACCCTGTTACATCTCCCATTTACTCCAATTCTACAATCCCACCTGCACTCTTAGGTCTTCCTCAGCCTTCCAGCTTTCTATTCCTTCTGTCCGCCTGTCGACTATGGGTGCGAGGGCTTTTAGCCACTCTGCCCCTTCTCTCTGGAACACCCTCCCAGTCCATATCCGTACTATCGATTGTTTCTCTACTTTTAAATCCCAACTTAAAACTCACCTCTTCAAGCTAGCCTACTACTAATCTTTCAAACTTGATTGGTACTACTACCCCAATATTTGTTTAATAGTGATTACATTTGACTGTTTAGAGATTGTATTGATTTTATTGTATTTATCTTTATTGATTTTTCTATTAGATTTTAATGGTTTATTGATGTCTGTTACTTTCTTGCTTTTGTAAGGTGTCCTTGAGTGTTTTGAAAGGCGCCATAAATAAAATGGATTATTATTATTTATTATTGAGTAACTCGTAGCTCTTCAACTTTAGTTCCTCTGTTTAACAAATACAATAACTCCAACAATCAGAGAGAATTATTAAATATTATATAGATTTAATGAAACCTCATCATTTATCCTCCTGAGAGCACATTTATCCATTTATATTCTCTGTAATCGACACTTTAGTTTTAAATCTTTCTTTTTTAATCGTTTGTGTTACCCTATAAATTCCATCCTGGTCTTTCTAATGATACCTCAGGTGTTGGGTATGAGGCTGACAAACTTCACTTCCTGTTTCCAGGGTGAGTCAGATATTGTTATATCTACTGTTATATTATTGTATTATAGTACTAACTTCTACTAGAAACCTCCATGTTGGAGAGATGAATCTAGTGTGAGGGTGAAGTGTAGAGGAGAACATCACTCAGCTGGGTTCTGCTGCTTCCAGGTTAAGACTATACTTTCAGAAATCATTTTTATAGTTATTGACTAGGAAAGGTGATTTGAAAGTGTTACGTCTCTTTAACCATGATGATGAGCTGTGATGTTTCTTTCTGAGCATGAATCAGATGGAGAGGAATGATTTATTCTTCTGCTCTTCGTCATTGATGAATGTTCTGACTGTTTCTAACAGTTTAGAAGAAGAAAACATGTTCAGAGTGGTTACATGTATTATGAGCTGAATTGAAAAATTTGTTTTCTTTGTTGTTGGTTCTGTTACTGTTTGGTTTTTATTACTCTGTTGGTCTCTGTGCCTTAACAAGTAAATATAAGGGAGGATTTTGCTCTTGACAGAGTGCTAATCTATTAAAGATGATCATGTTAAGTAATGCACTACTGTTTATTATACACCAATATTTATTAGCTAAATTTCACGTTATAATCGAAACATATTTAATGTAACTGAACTTTTTCACACGCCACATGTGTTTTGTTTTTCTCAGTTAATTTCAGTCACTCACAGTAAAATGTGCAGAAGTTTTTTTCTCAGCTGAAGAAAATTTCACATATTTTGTATTATGTAGTCAATTAACAAAAGATAGAATTTCATCAGAACTGTCCAAACTTTAGCAGACGGTACATTAATACTGAGTCTGATCCTCGACACTAATTTAAACATTTACTTATACGTTATTACACCACAGACACAAACAAACCTTATGGGCTCTTGTTTCATATAATTAAACAAACTCTGGGCTTTCAAAATTATAAACATAATTTAAAATAAAGTATTACAAAACTCAAATATACAAGAGAAAATGTTTCTGATCCACTGATGCTGTATGAGAAAGTAACCTTGTTCAGGGGAGGGGATGGAAGTGAGATTCTTCTTTATTCTGTTCTCTTCTTATTCATTTATTAATATTTATCCTTGTTTTGTTTATAAATTCTATATAAATTACTAAATTCTTCAACTATGGGGGTTTGGGAAAAAGATAGAACAAGTGATACTAAGAGTAATATCTGAGACTTAATAATTTATGATCTCTAAATTTTCCAGCTCAAAGTTTCATGAGCTTGAAAAGAAAAAGCTCATAAAGCTGATCACCAAAGAAAAACAGACACTTTCATTTAACCTAAATTACAGCTAACCACTCTGAACATGTTTCCTTCATCTAAGCTGTTAGAAACAGTGAGAACATTCATCAATGATGAAGAGCAGATGAATAAATCATTCCTCTCCATCTGATTCATGCTCAGAAAGAAACATCACAGCTCATCATCATGGTTAAAGAGACGTAACACTTTCAAATCACATTTCCTAGTCAGTAACTATAGAAATGATTCCTGAAAGTATAGTCTTAACCTGGAAGCAGCAGAACCCAGCTGAGTGATGTTCTCCTCTACACTTCACCTACACGCTAGATTCATCTCTCTGTTCATTCTTCAATTTCTAACCAGCTTCATCACCATAATTTTAATCATTTCAGGTTATGATGTAAAACAGTGATGCTTCATTACATGTATTTTTTTTAACATGATTTTAAAATCATCACATGTGCTTCTAGTGGAACCGAACTAAAGATGAATTACAGAAAGTCTGTGAGAAAAATCAGTGATTGTAGAAACATTTTTATCAGTAAACCTGAATGTAGCAGCTAAAGTAGCACAAATCATCAGTGTAGTAACTCTGAAAACTACTAAATAAATTATGAAGTGTATAATATTACACTTATATACCCCTATATAATAAAAATTACATTCACATCACACCATACAAACTCATACTGAGCACTCGTAGCCCTTGAACACTTCAAATTGTTTATCTGTTTAACACCACAACCACAACCCACTAACAAGTAAATATAAGGGAGGAATTTGCTCTTGACAGAGTGCTAATCTATTAAAGATGATCATGTTAAGTAATGCACTACTATTCATTATACACCAATATTTATTTGCTAAATTTCACATGTTAAAATCCAAACATATTTAATGTAATTGAACTTTATCAAGTCACACATGTGTGTGTTTTGTTTTCCTCAGTTAAATTCAGTCACTCAGAGTAAAATGTGCAGAAGTTTTTTTCTCAGCTGAGGAAAATTTCAAATATTTTTTATGTAGTCAATTAACAAAAGACAGAATTTCATCAGAACTGTCCAAACTTTAGCAGATGGTACATTTATACTGAGTCTGATCCTCGACACTAATTTAAACATTTACTTATACGTTATTACACCACAGACACAAACAAACCTTATGGGCTCTTGTTTTATATAATTAAACAAACTCTGAGCCTTCAAAGTTATAAACATCATTTAAATTAAAGTATTACAAAACTCAAATCTACAAGAGAAAATGTTTCTGATCCACTGATGCTGTATGAGAAAGTAACCGTGTTCAGGGGAGGGAATAAAAGTGAGATTCTTCTTTATTCTGTTCTCTTCTTATTCATTTATTAATATTTATCCTTGTTTTGTTTATATATTGTATATAAATTACTTCAATCATAGGGATCTGGGAAAAAGATAGAACAAGTGATAATAAGAGCAGAACTTGAGACTTGATAACTTTTATTTTTAAATTTTCCAGCTTGATATTTCATAAGCTTGAAAAGAAAGAGATTCATAAAACTAATCACCAGAGAAAAACACTTTTGTTTAACCAAAATTAATTTTAACCACTCTGAACACGTTTCCTTCATCTAAACTGTTAGAAATAGTCAGAACATTCATCAATGATGAAGAGCAGATGAATAAATCATTCCTCTCCATCTGATTCATGCTCAGAAAGAAACATCACAGCTCATCACCATAGTTAAAGAGATGTAACACTTTCAAATCATATTTCCTAGTCAATAACTATAGAAATGATTCCTGAAAGTATAGTCTTAACCTGGAAGCAGCAGAACCCAGCTGAGTGATGTTCTCCTCTACACTTCACCTACACGCTAGATTCTCTCTGTTCATTCTTCAATATCTAACCAGCTTCATCACCATAATTTTAATCATTTCAGGTTATGATGTAAAACAGTGATGCTTCATTACATGTATTTCTTTTAACATGATTTTAAAATCATCACATGTGCTTCTAGTGGAACCGAACTAAAGATGAATTACAGAAAGTCTGTGAGAAAAATCAGTGATTGTAGAAACATTTTTATCAGTAAACCTGAATGTAGCAGCTAAAGTATCAAAAATCATCAGTGTAGTAACTCTGAAAACTACTAAATACATTATGAAGTGTATAATATTACACTTACAGGGGTTGGACAAAATAACTGAAACACCTGTCATTTTAGTGTGGTAGGTTTCATGGCTAAATTGGACCAGTCTGGTGGCCAATCTTCATTAATTGCACATTGCACCAGTAAGAGCAGAGTGTGAAGGTTCAATTAGCAGGGTAAGAGCACAGTTTTGCTCAAAATATTGCAATGCACACAACATTATGGGTGACATACCAGAGTTCAAAAGAGGACAAATTGTTGGTGCACGTCTTGCTGGCGCATCTGTGACCAAGACAGCAAGTCTTTGTGATGTATCAAGAGCCACAGTATCCAGGGTAATGTCAGCATACCACCAAGAAGGACAAACCACATCCAACAGGATTAACTGTGGACGCAAGAGGAAGCTGTCTGAAAGGGATGTTCGGGTGCTAACCCGGATTGTATCCAAAAAACATAAAACCACGGCTGCCCAAATCACGGCAGAATTAAATGTGCACCTCAACTCTCCTGTTTCCACCAGAACTGTCCGTCGGGAGCTCCACAGGGTCAATATACACGGCCGGGCTGCTATAGCCAAACCTTTGGTCACTCGTGCCAATGCCAAACGTCGGTTTCAATGGTGCAAGGAGCGCAAATCTTGGGCTGTGGACAATGTGAAACATGTATTGTTCTCTGATGAGTCCACCTTTACTGTTTTCCCCACATCCGGGAGAGTTACGGTGTGGAGAAGCCCCAAAGAAGCGTACCACCCAGACTGTTGCATGCCCAGAGTGAAGCATGGGGGTGGATCAGTGATGGTTTGGGCTGCCATATCATGGCATTCCCTTGGCCCAATACTTGTGCTAGATGGGCGCGTCACTGCCAAGGACTACCGAACCATTCTGGAGGACCATGTGCATCCAATGGCGGTGCCGTGTATCAGGATGACAATGCACCAATACACACAGCAAGACTGGTGAAAGATTGGTTTGATGAACATGAAAGTGAAGTTGAACATCTCCCATGGCCTGCACAGTCACCAGATCTAAATATTATTGAGCCACTTTGGGGTGTTTTGGAGAAGCGAGTCAGGAAACGTTTTCCTCCACCAGCATCACGTAGTGACCTGGCCACTATCCTGCAAGAAAAATGGCTTAAAATCCCTCTGACCACTGTGCAGGACTTGTATATGTCATTTCCAAGACGAACTGACGCTGTATTGGCCGCAAAAGGAGGCCCTACACCATACTAATAAATTATTGTGGTCTAAAACCAGGTGTTTCAGTTATTTTGTCCAACCCCTGTATATACCCCTATATAATAAAAATTACATTCACATCACACCATACAAACTCATACTGAGCACTCGTAGCCCTTGAACACTTCAAATTGTTTATCTGTTTAACACCACAACCCAGCACATTTACTTCATACACAAGGTTCAGAGGTACTTATAGTTCCTAGAACTTTAATTATTGAGGTGATCGAGATTCTTTATGCTGCCTTTGCGGTAAATTTAAATAAATCATTAAATTAAATTACTAAATCATAAATCCTGCATTGTGGGATTTTCCTCAGTATGGTTTTGGTTTTAAATAAAGAATGAATGAATAGATGAGTCTAGCGTGTAGGTGAAGTGTAGAGGAGAACATCACTCAGCTGGGTTCTGCTGCTTCCAGGTTAAGACTATACTTTCAGGAATCATTTCTATAGTTACTGACTAGGAAATGTGATTTGAAAGTGTTACGTCTCTTTAACCATGATGATGAGCTGTGATGTTTCTTTCTGAACATGAATCAGATGGAGAGGAATGATTTATTCTTCTGCTTTTCATCATTGATGAATGTTCTGACTGTTTCTAACAGCTTAGAAGAAAGAAACATGTTCAGAGTGGTTACATGTATTATGAGCTGAATTGAAGGAATTTGTTTTTTTTGTTGTTGGTTCTGTTACTGTTTGGTTTTTATTACTCTGTTGGTCTCTGTGCCTTAACAAGTAAATATAAGAGAGGAATTTGCTCTTGACAGAGTGCTAATCTATTAAAGATGATCATGTTAAGTAATGCACTACTATTCGTTATACACCAATATTTATTTGCTAAATTTCACGTTAATATCTGAACCTATTTAATGTAACTGAACTTTTTCATACGTCACGTGTGTTTTGTTTTCCTCAGTTAAATTCAGTCACTCAGAGTAAAATGTGCAGAAGTTTTTTCTCAGCTGAAGAAAATTTCACATATTTTGTATTATGTAGTCAATTAACAAAAGACAGAATTTCATCAGAACTGTCCAAACTTTAGCAGATGGTACATTTATACTGAGTCTGATCCTCGACACTAATTTAAACATTTACTTATACGTTATTACACCACAGACACAAACAAACCTTATGGGCTCTTGTTTTATATAATTAAACAAACTCTGAGCCTTTAAAGTTATAAACGTCATTTAAATTAAAGTATTACAAAACTCAAATCTACAAGAGAAAATGTTTCTGATCCACTGATGCTGTATGAGAAAATAACCGTGTTCAGGAGAGGGGATGGAAGTGAGAATCTTCTTTATTCTGTTCTCTTCTTATTCATTTATTAATATTTATCCTTGTTTTGTTTATATATTGTATATAAATTACTTCAATCATAGGAATCTGGGAAAAAGATAGAACAAGTGATAATAAGAGCAGAACTTGAGACTTGATAACTTTTATTTCTAAATTTTCCAGCTTGATATTTCATAAGCTTGAAAAGACAGAGATTCATAAAACTAATCACCAGAGAAAAACACTTTTGTTTAACCAAAATTAATTTTAACCACTCTGAACATGTTTCTCTCTTCTAAACTGTTAGAAATAGTCAGAACATTCATCAACGATGAAGAGCAGATAAATAATCATTCCTCTCCATCTGATTCATGCTCAGAAAGAAACATCACAGCTCATCATCATGGTTAAAGAGACGTAACACTTTCAAATCACATTTCCTAGTCAGTAACTATAGAAATGATTCCTGAAAGTATAGTCTTAACCTGGAAGCAGCAGAACCCAGCTGAGTGATGTTCTCCTCTACACTTCACCCTCAGGGTGAAGTGGGGATGGAAGTGAGATTCTTCCTTATTCTGTTCTCTTCTTATTCATTTATTAATATTTATCCTTGTTTTGTTTATAAATTCTATATAAATTACTAAATTCTTCAACTATGGGGGTTTGGGAAAAAGATAGAACAAGTGATACTAAGAGTAAGATCTGAAATTTAATAGCTTATGATCTCTAAATTTTCCAGCTCAAAGTTTCATGAGCTTGAAAAGAAAAAGCTCATAAAGCTGATCACCAAAGAAAAACAAACACTTTCATTTAACCTAAATTACAGCTAACCACTCTGAACATGTTTCCTTCATCTAAACTGTTAGAATCAGTCAGAACATTCATCAATGATGAAGAGCAGAAGAACAAATCATTCCTCTCCATCTGATTCATGCTCAGAAAGAAACATCACAGCTCATCATCATGGTTAAAGAGACGTAACACTTTCAAATCACATTTCCTAGTCAGTAACTATAGAAATGATTCCTGAAAGTATAGTCTTAACCTGGAAGCAGCAGAACCCAGCTGAGTAATGTTCTCCTCTACACTTCACCTACACGCTAGATTCATCTCTCCAACATGGAGGTTTCTAGTAGAAGTTAGTACTACAGGTTCTTCTAAAAAAATTAGCATATTGTGATAAAGTTCATTATTTTCCATAATGTAATGATAAAAATTAAACTTTCATATATTTTAGATTCATTGCACACCAACTGAAATATTTCAGGTCTTTTATTGTTTTAATACTGATGATTTTGGCATACAGCTCATGAAAACCCAAAATTCCTATCTCAAAAAATTAGCATATCATGAAAAGGTTCTCTAAACGAGCTATTAACCTAATCATCTGAATCAACGAATTAACTCTAAACACCTGCAAAAGATTCCTGAGGCTTTTAAAAACTCCCAGCCTGGTTCATTACTCAAAACTGCAATCATGGGTAAGACTGCCGACCTGACTGCTGTCCAGAAGGCCATCATTGACACCCTCAAGCAAGAGGGTAAGACACAGAAAGAAATTTCTGAACGAATAGGCTGTTCCCAGAGTGCTGTATCAAGGCACCTCAGTGGGAAGTCTGTGGGAAGGAAAAAGTGTGGCAGAAAACGCTGCACAACGAGAAGAGGTGACCGGACCCTGAGGAAGATTGTGGAGAAGGGCCGATTCCAGACCTTGGGGGACCTGCGGAAGCAGTGGACTGAGTCTGGAGTAGAAACATCCAGAGCCACCGTGCACAGGCGTGTGCAGGAAATGGGCTACAGGTGCCGCCAAGCCACTTTTGAACCAGAAACAGCGGCAGAAGCGCCTGACCTGGGCTACAGAGAAGCAGCACTGGACTGTTGCTCAGTGGTCCAAAGTACTGTTTTCGGATGAAAGCAAATTTTGCATGTCATTCGGAAATCAAGGTGCCAGAGTCTGGAGGAAGACTGGGGAGAAGGAAATGCCAAAATGCCTGAAGTCCAGTGTCAAGTACCCACAGTCAGTGATGGTCTGGGGTGCCATGTCAGCTGCTGGTGTTGGTCCACTGTGTTTTATCAAGGGCAGGGTCAATGCAGTTAGCTATCAGGAGATTTTGGAGCACTTCATGCTTCCATCTGCTGAAAAGCTTTATGGAGATGAAGATTTCATTTTTCAGCACGACCTGGCACCTGCTCACAGTGCCAAAACCACTGGTGAATGGTTTACTGACCATGGTATTACTGTGCTCAATTGGCCTGCCAACTCTCCTGACCTGAACCCCATAGAGAATCTGTGGGATATTGTGAAGAGAAAGTTGAGAGACACAAGACCCAACACTCTGGATGAGCTTAAGGCCGCTATCGAAGCATCCTGGGCCTCCATAACACCTCAGCAGTGCCACAGGCTGATTGCCTCCATGCCACGCCGCATTGAAGCAGTCATTTCTGCAAAAGGATTCCCGACCAAGTATTGAGTGCATAACTGAACATAATGATTTGAAGGTTGACTTTTTTTGTATTAAAAACACTTTTCTTTTATTGGTCGGATGAAATATGCTAATTTTTTGAGATAGGAATTTTGGGTTTTCATGAGCTGTATGCCAAAATCATCAGTATTAAAACAATAAAAGACCTGAAATATTTCAGTTGGTGTGCAATGAATCTAAAATATATGAAAGTTTAATTTTTATCATTACATTATGGAAAATAATGAACTTTATCACAATATGCTAATTTTTTGAGAAGAACCTGTAGTACTAACTTCTACTAGAAACCTCCATGTTGGAGAGATGAATCTAGTGTGTAGGTGAAGTGTAGAGGAGAACATCACTCAGCTGGGTTCTGCTGCTTCCAGGTTAAGACTATACTTTCAGGAATCATTTCTATAGTTACTGACTAGGAAATGTGATTTGAAAGTGTTACGTCTCTTTAACCATGATGATGAGTTGTGATGTTTCTTTCTGAGCATGAATCAGATGGAGAGGAATGATTTATTCATCTGCTCTTCATCAAAGACGAATGTTCTGACTGTTTCTAACAGCTTAGAAGAAGGAAACATGATCAGAGTGGTTACATGTATTATGAGTTGAATTGAAGGAATTTGTTTTTTTTGTTGTTGGTTCTGTTACTGTTTGGTTTTTATTACTCTGTTGGTCTTTGTGCCTTAACAAGTAAATATAAGGGAGGATTTTGCTCTTGACAGAGTGCTAATCTATTAAAGATGATCATGTTAAGTAATGCACTACTATTCATTATACACCAATATTTATTTGCTAAATTTCACGTTAAAATCGAAACATATTTAATGTAACTGAACTTTTTCATACGTCACGTGTGTTTTGTTTTCCTCAGTTAATTTAAGTCACTCAGAGTAAAATGTGCAGAAGTTTTTTTCTCAGCTGAAGAAAATTTTACATATTTTGTTTTATGTAGTCAATTAACAAAAGACAGAATTTCATCAGAACTGGCCAAACTTTAGCAGATGGTACATTTATACTGAGTCTGATCCTCGACACTAATTTAAACATTTACTCACATGTTACCACACCACAGAGACACAAACAAACCTTATGGGCTCATGTTTTATATAATTAAACAAACTCTGGGCTTTCAAAATTATAAACATCATTTAAATTAAAGTATTACAAAACTCAAATCTACAAGAGAAAATGTTTCTGATCCACTGATGCTGTATGAGAAAGTAACCGTGTTCAGGAGAGGAGATGGAAGTGAGATTCTTCCTTATTCTGTTCTCTTCTTATTCATTTATTAATATTTATCCTTGTTTTGTTCATAAATTCTATATAAATTACTAAATTCTTCAACTATGGGGGTTTGGGAAAAAGATAAAACAAGTGATACTAAGAGTAAGATATGAGAATTAATAACTTATGATCTCTAAATTTTCCAGCTCAAAGTTTCATGAGCTTGAAAAGAAAAAGCTCATAAAGCTGATCACCAAAGAAAAACAGACACTTTCATTTAACCTAAATTACAGTTAACCACTCTGAACATGTTTTCTTCATCTAAACTGTTAGAAACAGTCAGAACATTCATCAATGATGAAGAGCAGATGAATAAATCATTCCTCTCCATCTGATTCATGCTCAGAAAGAAACATCACAGCTCATTATCATGGTTAAAGAGACATAACACTTTCAAATCACATTTCCTAGTCAGTAACTATAGAAATGATTCCTGAAAGTATAGTCTTAACCTGGAAGCAGCAGAACCCAGCTGAGTGATGTTCTCCTCTACACTTCACCTACACGCTAGATTCATCTCTCTGTTCATTCTGACACATTCAGTAGAATCTTTACTCGTTCTATCAGTAGAATTGTACTACAGATGAATTAGTGTGTATAGAAAGTTTAATAAATGTAAACATATCAGAGTTAGTTAAAATTAAACATTCATGTTCATACACACTACATGCTCACACTTACAGCGTACAAACGTACATTGACCGAGACATGGCAACAACCTGGTGAGTTTTCTCAATTAAATCAATGCATTCCACCCGGGTTTGCCTTTACCTGTGAACCTCGCACCACTGGGCGAGGAGGCGGTATTGCTACCCTCTACAGTAAGAAATGGAAAGTGACCTCAGTGTACGGTGGCCGAGAAGTGCAAAACAAATTTACATTTCAGAAAACAAAATTACAAAAAAACAAAAACAAATTTACAACAAAAGCAAAAACAAATTTACAAGTGCTCGGGTACCCAGTGTTTGTAAATTTGTTTTGGCATATGTAAAAGTGTTTCAGCACTTGTAAATTTATTTTCGGCATATGTAATTTTGTTTTCTAAAATGTATATTTGTTTTGCACTTCCCGGCCGCACATTTCTGACGGAAAAGGCAGGGACAATAAACCGGAAGTGCGTGTTGCTTACCTGCTGTCAATCAAACTGTTTCTCAGCGGTAAAGTGAACGGAGTTTGTGATGGTGACGATAAACAAGGTTTTGTTTAGTTTGTGGAAATCATTTTATCCAGTTGACCCGCTATTGTTTTTCTTGTGGAAAGTTTTGTGCAGATGTTTAGACGTGGCGTGTGCATCTCTATTTACCGTCCGCTCTTCTAAACATCTAAGGAATTCCCACAAGAACAACAAAAGCGAAATAATGAAAATCATTAACACAAAATGGACAAAACATTGTTTATTAGGGACGGAACATGTGATACCGAGGCTTTAAAGCTTGTTTCACTTTTGTAACACTGGACTCAGTGTATCGGAGCTTATATTAAAGCAGCAGCATGTGCGGGACTGATGAAGCTTTGTGCTGTGTTTTATCTCACTCACTATATAAGAGACAATCAAACCAGGGTTACCCACCGTCCTGTAACATACACAATCCTTCTTTATCTGGAGACCAAACGCCGCGTTCTGTATTGAACTGATACAGGACGCTTTGTTCCGTATTTTTATCAATGGGAGACGGTGTGGTGTATGAAACAGAAGGAAACTGCTGCTTAATTCATTATATTAAGTAGTGTTCACTTTTATTCTTAGTAACGTGACATAACCTGTGTAATACACCGCTGTATGAGTAGCACAGTGGGAGGAGTGCGTTGTTTTGCCTAAAATATGGTTCTGACTTATTATTATAAAGAATGTAAATAATAAATGTTAAACACCATAAATAAAACCTTTGTTCTCATGACTGTGTAAGGTCCCCCCCCTGCTGCTATAACCAGCGCACACACACCGTTACTAAGAATAAAAGTGAACACTACTTAATATAATTCCTGTTGTAATTCAGTAATTTCACAATGGAGGTCAAGAATGTGAAGTGCTGCCACCTGGTGACGCCCTGTATGTTTTTTTTTCTGTGTAAGTTTCGTTTTCGTTCTGAATAAACACGTGAAACTTCAATAGGTTATGGGCCCAGTCATGTAGTTTAAAAACAGCTGTTTTACACGGTGTTTGTGTGATATAAACGGTGTTGTGGGATTCACAATGGAAGATAAGCTGTTTATAGAGAAGCTGAGTGGACCAGAGAACTGGGCAACATGGAAATTTCAAATGGAGCATCTATTGAAAGCTAAAGGACTGTGGGGCATGGTAATGGAAACGGACAACTTAGCAGCAGATGCTAATGCACAAGCTCGAGCTGAATTCACAAAACAGCAAGAAAAGGCATTTTCTGTGTTAGTGCTGAATGTAAGTACGCACCAGTTGTACCTGATTACAAGCTGTCAGACTCCTAAAGAAGCGTGGGACATGCTAAAAGGACATTTTGAGAGAGATACTCTTGCAAATAAGCTGTTTCTAAAGAAAAAATACTTCAGGTGTGAAATGAAGGAAGGAGAAACCATAACTGAGCATTTAAAACGAATGAAGGAGTTAACTGACAAGCTAGGTGCTATAGGTGCTGTAATTGAAGATGAAGACCAGATTGTAACACTGCTAGGTAGCCTGCCACCAAGCTATGCAACAATTGTGACTGCGTTAGAGACAAAGATGGACAATTTGACACTGCAGTTTGTGCAGCAAGCGTTAATAAATGAAGAGCAAAAACGAGTCCATTCTAACGGTAATGTCGGTAGCGCTGCATCGGGTGGTGCATCAGCTATGTCAACACAAGTTCGTGGAGATATGCAGGCTAATTCTAGGACAGTGGGAGTTGACAGATCTAAATGGAAATGTTATAAGTGTGGTAGGGAAGGACATTTAATGCGTAATTGTCGAAGTTTGAAAAATAAAAATCAAACCCACAAGGCTAAAAGCATGACATGTGAGGATGCTGAAGACTTGTCTGAGAGTGCATTTGTTGCTAAAGAGGCTAATCAGAATGATATGCCGCAGCAGGTCGAGTGGCTGATCGACTCTGGAGCATCAAAGCACATGACTTGTTGTAAAGAAATTCTTCAAGACTACCAGGAATTCTCCAAACCACAGTCAGTGAAACTGGGTGATGGCAGAGTGGTTGACGCCCAAGGACTTGGTAACGTCAAACTGAAAATGACTTTCAAAGTCAGTGATTTCAAAGATGTCACCATGTATGATGTGCTGTATGTTTCCAAGCTATCTGGGAATCTCTTCTCAGTAGGAGCTGCTGCCAGAAAAGGACATACAGTGCAGTTCAAGAAGTCTAGATGCTACATTCGTGGCAAAGATGGAGATCTTCGAGGAATGGGAACACAGAGATCTGATGGATTGTATCAGCTGGATGTCGAGGGACGTTCGCCCACCTGTCATGGTGCAGCAAGTGCATCAGTAGCAGCCAGTCTATGGCATCAACGACTGGGACACACCACCAAGATAAAGGATCTTAGGACTCTAGTAAGCGGAATGGACTTTTCTGCACAGAAAGAAGTTTCCTTTTGTGAAGCGTGTGTGGAGGGCAAGCTGTCTAGAAAGCCTTTTAAACCAGTGGGAGAAATCCGTTCCAGGCGTAAGCTACAGCTGATCCATAGTGACGTCTGTGGTCCCATGCAGACTGAATCCATAGGTGGATCAAAGTACTTTGTGACATTTATTGATGACTACTCAAGATGCTGCAAGGTATACTTCATGAAACAGAAAAGTGAAGTGTTTAGCAAGTTCAAAGAATTTGAAAAAACATTCTCCAATGAGTGTGGACAAAAAGTCACAAGACTGAGAACAGACAATGGTGGGGAATACACATCTAAAGAATTTCAAGAATACCTGAAAGCTCAAGGCATCCACCATGAAATGTCTGTACCCCATACACCTCAGCAAAATGGTGTAGCAGAAAGAAAAAATAGGACTTTAGTTGAAGCAGCTAGGAGTATGCTGTCTCATGCTAAGTTACCAAATACTTATTGGGCAGAGGCTGTAGCAACAGCAGCTTACATACAGAACAGGCTGCCCACATCTTTTCTGAAGCAAGAGACACCCTACCAGAGATGGTGTGGCAAAAAGCCAAACATAAGTCACATGAGAGTATTTGGCTGTGTAGCCTATGCTCATGTCCCAGACATAGAGAGAAGGAAGCTGGACAAGAAAGCTGTGAAGCTTCGTTTCGTGGGATATGCAAACAATGCCAAGGGTTATCGCCTGTTTGATGAGGAGAAAAAGAGGATTCTAATTCGTCGGGATGTCATCTTCAATGAATCAGACTTTGACTGGAAACAGGAAGTGGAAGTTTCTTGTTCAGAGATTGAGGTTACCATGAATACAGATGAGAGGGGAGCAACAGGTGATGAGGCAACCGTCAACGAAGCTCCAAAAGAAGGCGGCAGAATCAGAAAGCCTCCGAAGAGGTATGGATATGATGAGTTTGCTGACATAGTGACTGTTGATCATTTTGCTAATGTCTGTTGTGTAAAAGAACCAAGCACACTAAAGGAAGCAATGATGAGTCCTGATGCAAAGGAATGGAAGGAAGCGGCTGACTTGGAGTATGAATCGCTGCTTGAAAATGAAACCTGGAACTTAGTGATTTTACCAAGAGATCGAAAGGCAATAGGATCGAGATGGGTGTTCAAAGTCAAGCATCATAGTGACGGACAAGTAGAGAGGTACAAGTGTAGGCTTGTTGCTAAGGGCTACTCACAGAAGTATGGCATTGACTACGATGAGACTTTTTCACCTGTAGTACGATTCAGTTCAATTCGTACATTGCTGTCATTTGCTGTCCAGAATAACCTACATGTTCACCAGATGGATGTCGTAACTGCATTCCTAAATGGACATCTAGAGGAGGAAATCTACATGGAGCAACCAGAGGGGTATGTAAAACCAGGCCAGGAACACTTGGTGTGTAAACTGAAGAAGTCAATATATGGGCTTAAGCAGTCCCCTCGCTGCTGGAGTAAGGCTTTCACAGAGTTCATGAAGGATATTGAATTTAAACAGAGCACATCAGACCCCTGTGTGTTTGTGAGATCTCGACAGGAACTAGAGATATTGGCTGTTTATGTTGATGATCTGATTTTGATTACAGAATCAATTGAAAGCATGAATAAGTTGAAAGTTGCTCTGAAGAACCGCTACAAGATGAAAGACATGGGTGAGCTGTCCTACATATTGGGCATCTGTGTTGTCCAAGACAAGACAAGGAACTGTGTGTTTCTTCATCAGAAGCATTACATTGAAGCTATTCTTCAGAAATATGGAATGGATAAAACCAATCCAGTTACAACTCCAGCTGACACAAATGTGAAGTTAAAAAGAAATGATGGCATCAGTAAGCCAGTGAACCCAAGTACCTATCAGTCCATTGTAGGTAGTTTGCTGTACGCTGCAATGGCTACAAGACCAGACATTGCACAAGCAGTGAGTGTTGTGTCAAAGTTCAATGCAGATCCAAATACTGCACATCTGACTGCTGTGAAAAGAATTCTTCGCTACTTGAAGGGGACTTTGGACCTCGCTCTCAAGTATGAGCATTCAGAGTCTAAAACTTTAGTCGGGTTCTCAGATGCTGACTGGGCTGGAGATCAAGATGACCGTCGCTCTACAACCGGTAATGTCTTCTTATTGGGTGGAGGAGCAGTGAGTTGGGTAAGCAAGAAACAGTCAACGGTTGCACTGTCAACAGCTGAAGCTGAATACATCGCTCTCAGCCAAGCAGCACAGGAATGTACCTGGCTTACACGACTACTGAGTGATCTTGGAATGGATGCTACGTCTAGTGTGATTCTGGAGGACAACCAAGGAGCTATTGCCATCGCGAAAAATCCAGTTGATCATTCAAGGACAAAGCACATAGACATTCGTTACCACTACATTCGTGAATGTGTGCAGAATGGACAAATTCAACTACAATATTGTCCTACAGATGACATGAAGGCAGATATCTTGACCAAGCCATTAGCAAAGCAAAAGTTTGAGTATCTTAGGAAAGAGATTGGACTTTGCGCAGTGTAATTTTGATAAGGTGTACTGTTTACTAAGTTAAGAGAACTGTAAGAACTGTAAAGAAGGGGAAATCTTTCTAAGTTTAGTTAATAGGACTTATTGTTCCAAAAGTGTTCAGGTTTAACCATTCTAAGTGATAGAATTTGGTTTATTAAAAAAAAAAAAAAAACCTCTTAATTTCATTGTAAAATTAAGTGGGAGTGTTGTAATTCAGTAATTTCACAATGGAGGTCAAGAATGTGAAGTGCTGCCACCTGGTGACGCCCTGTATGTTTTTTTTTCTGTGTAAGTTTCGTTTTCGTTCTGAATAAACACGTGAAACTTCAATAATTCCCTCAGTCTCCCACTGATAAAAATACGGAACAAAGCGTCCTGTATCAGTTCAATACAGAACGCGGCGTTTGGTCTCCAGATAAAGAAGGATTGTGTATGTTACAGGACGGTGGGTAACCCTGGTTTGATTGTCTCTTATATAGTGAGTGAGATAAAACACAGCACAAAGCTTCATCAGTCCCGCACATGCTGCTGCTTTAATATAAGCTCCGATACACTGAGTCCAGTGTTACAAAAGTGAAACAAGCTTTAAAGCCTCGGTATCACATGTTCCGTCCCTAATAAACAATGTTTTGTCCATTTTGTGTTAATGATTTTCATTATTTCGCTTTTGTTGTTCTTGTGGGAATTCCTTAGATGTTTAGAAGAGCGGATGGTAAATAGAGATGCACACGCCACGTCTAAACATCTGCACAAAACTTTCCACAAGAAAAACAATAGCGGGTCAACTGGATAAAATGATTTCCACAAACTAGACAAAACCTTGTTTATCGTCACCATCACAAACTCCGTTCACTTTACCGCTGAGAAACAGTTTGATTGACAGCAGGTAAGCAACACGCACTTCCGGTTTATTGTCCCTACCTTTTCCGTCAGAAATGTGCGGCCGGGAAGTGCAAAACAAATATACATTTTAGAAAACAAAATTACATATGCCGAAAATAAATTTACAAGTGCTGAAACACTTTTACATATGCCAAAACAAATTTACAAACACTGGGTACCCGAGCACTTGTAAATTTGTTTTTGCTTTTGTTGTAAATTTGTTTTTGTTTTTTTGTAATTTTGTTTTCTGAAATGTAAATTTGTTTTGCACTTCTCGGCCACCGTATCAGTGTCTGTTCCTCCTCATATTTCATTTGAATCAACTATTATCCAAATTAATGGACCAATACCTACTATTTTGGCCACAATCTACCGACCACCTAAGCATAATACTGATTTTATAAATGATTTTTCCACTTTCCTAACTTCACTCTGCTCTATGTCACCGAACACAATAGTTCTCGGAGACTTCAACATCCACATTGACAACAAAAATAATACATTTACAAAAGATTTCTTGTCATGCATCGATGGTTTTGGCCTGCATCAACATGTGGACTTTCCAACCCACTGCAAGGGGCATACTCTAGATCTCATCTGCTGTTCTGGAGTAACCCCTCTGAATTGTACTGCTTCAGATCTTCCTATCTCTGATCATCACCTGATTTCTTTTACTGTGACACCGCCATCAGCTAAAACGAGTCCTCGGGCCATCTCATTCCGTAATATCAAGAACATCGATCATACTGCCCTATCATCAGGAGCCAGTGCTCTCCATTGGAACTATGGATCTGCTTCTACCCAAGACCTCATCTCTCATTACAACACAGAGCTGCATAATCTCTTGGATAATCTTGCCCCATTAAAAACATGAACTGTTTCATTTACTCGCACTGCACCATGGTAGACTACTGAACTACGACAACTAAAATCAAGGGCACGACAGCTCGAACGCCTGTATAGGAAAAGTGGACTTACTGTGCACAAGGAAATGTATAATAACCACCTACTGCATTATAAAGATGCTATCTCGGCTTCCAAATCTACCTACTATGGATCACTATTTAGGGCGCTTGAGGGTAACATCTGTGCACTTTTTTCTACTGTGAATAACATTTTGCAGCCACCGGACACTTTACCTAACCACATGTACTCAACTGAACTGTGTGACAAGTTTATGTCATTCTTCAATTCCAAAATCCAAAATATTCACCAGCAGCTGTACTCTCCACCTGTTAATACTATAAGCTATGACTGTACAACTGCTCATGTACTATGTTCTTGTTCCCTATCTACTTTTGAACTTCCTACTATAACTGAAATAACCCACCTTATCCAAAAATCTAAACCTTCAACCTGCATTCTTGATCCTCTCCCTACAAACCTTGTCAAATCTTGCGTTTCCTCTCTGTGTACTCCTATTACTGCCATTGTTCAATCATCTCTTCTTTCTGGTTCTCTTCCTGCCCCTCTCAAGATGGCAACTATTACACCCATACTTAAGAAACCTGGCTTGGATCCCAATGACCTAAATAACTTTCGTCCTATTTCTAATCTACCTTTTAATAATCTAAAATTATTGAGAAAGTTGTTTTTGCTCAAGTTCATAAATATCTAATAGACAACGATTTATATGAGGCTTTCCAGTCTGGTTTTCGCCCTCTACATAGCACAGAAACGGCACTTCTTAAAATAACTAATGACCTTCTAGTGGCAGCTGACTCTAGTTTGCTAACCATTCTCATTCTTCTAGATCTGAAGGCGGCCTTCGATACTATCTCACACAAAATCTTGCTGGACCGCCTCAAATCAATCGGACTTACTGATACTGTTTTTGCATGGTTTTTCTCCTATATTAATGGTCGTAGCCAGTTCGTTCAACTCAAACATTTTCAGTCTCACCCATCTGAAGTTGTTTGTGGTGTCCCACAGGGCTCTGTTCTAGGACCTCTCTTATTTATTATTTACCTTCTACCTGTTGGTCAAATATTTAGGAAACATAAAATCCAATTCCACTGTTATGCTGATGACACCCAACTATACTTATCCACTAAACCTAATGCCTTGCTCCCACCTTCTACCCTATCTGACTGCTTAGACGAAACTAAAAACTGGTTCTCTAAAAACTTCCTGATGGTTAATACAGATAAAACCCAAATTCTCCTTGTGGGAACTAAGACCACTCTCGCCAAAACCAAATCGTTTACTTTGAACTTTGAAAACTCTGTCATTTCGCCTTCTTCCCAGGTTAAAAGCCTGGGTGTTGTTCTTGACAGTCATCTTTCTTTTAAAGCACACATCAATAACATTACACGATCTGCCTACTTCCACTTAAGGAATATCAACCGCCTACGCCCGTTCCTCAGTCAAACAAGTACTGCCATTCTCGTCCATGCGCTGGTAACATCACGCATAGACTACTGTAATTCAATCCTATTCGGCTTACCTCATAAATCATTACAAAAACTCCAACTAGTCCAAAACTCCGCTGCACGGATTATCTCTGGGTCACCCTCAACTAATCACATCACTCCAGTTCTCAGACAGCTTCACTGGCTCCCCGTAAATTATCGCATACACTTTAAGATCTTATTATTCACATTCAAAGCTCTACATGGTCTAGCACCCTCTTACATCTCCGATTTACTCCAATTCTACAATCCCACCTGCACTCTTAGGTCTTCCTCAGCCTTCCAGCTTTCTATTCCTTCTGTCCGCCTGTCGACTATGGATGGGTGCGAGGGCTTTAAGCCACTCTGCCCCTTCTCTCTGGAACACCCTCCCAGTCCATATCCGTACTATCGATTGTTTCTCTACTTTTAAATCCCAACTTAAAACTCACCTCTTCAAGCTAGCCTACTACTAATCTTTCAAACTTGATTGGTACTACTACCCCAATATTTGTTTAATAGTGATTACATTTGACTGTTTAGAGATTGTATTGATTTTATTGTATTTATCTTTATTGATTTTTCTATTAGATTTTAATGGTTTATTGATGTCTGTTACGTTCTTGCTTTTGTAAGGTGTCCTTGAGTGTTTTGAAATGCGCCATGAATAAAATGGATTATTATCATTTATTATTGAGTAACTCGTAGCTCTTCAACTTTAGTTCCTCTGTTTAACAAATACAATAACTCCAACAATCAGAGAGAATTATTAAATATTATATAGATTTAATGAAACCTCATCATTTATCCTCCTGAGAGCACATTTATCCATTTATATTCTCTGTAATCGACACTTTAGTTTTAAATCTTTCTTTTTTAATCGTTTGTGTTACCCTATAAATTCCATCCTGGTCTTTCTAATGATACCTCAGGTGTTGGGTATGAGGCTGACAAACTTCACTTCCTGTTTCCAGGGTGAGTCAGATATTGTTATATCTACTGTTATATTATTGTATTATAGTACTAACTTCTACTAGAAACCTCCATGTTGGAGAGATGAGTCTAGTGTGAGGGTGAAGTGTAGAGGAGAACATCACTCAGCTGGGTTCTGCTGCTTCCAGGTTAAGACTATACTTTCAGGAATCATTTCTATAGTTACTGACTAGGAAAGGTGATTTGAAAGTGTTATGTCTCTTTAACCATGATGATGAGCTGTGATGTTTCTTTCTGAGCATGAATCAGATGGAGAGAAATAATTTATTCATCTGCTCTTCATCATTGATGAATGTTCTGACTGTTTCTAACAGTTTAGAAGAAAGAAACATGTTCAGAGTGGTTACATGTATTATGAGCTGAATTGAAGAATTTGTTTTCTTTGTTGTTGGTTCTGTTACTGTTTGGTTTTTATTACTCTGTTGGTTTCTGTGCCTTAACAAGTAAATATAAGAGAGGAATTTGCTCTTGACAGAGTGCTAATCTATTAAAGATGATCATGTTAAGTAATGCACTACTGTTCATTATACACTAATATTTATTTGCTAAATTTCAAGTTAAAATCAAAACATATTTAATGTAACTGAACTTTTTCACACGCCACATTTGTGTTTTGTTTCCCTCAGTTAATTTCAGTCACTCAGAGTAAAATGTGCAGAAGTTTTTTTCTCAGCTGAAGAAAATTTCACATATTTCGTTTTATGTAGTAAATTAACAAAAGACAGAATTTCATCAGAACTGTCCAAACTTTAGCAGATGGTACATTTATACTGAGTCTGATCATCGACACTAATTTAAACATTTACTCACATGTTGGTAAAATGTTGGTAACATGGTAACAACACCACAGAGCCACAAACAAACCTTATGGGCTCATGTTTTATATAATTAAACAAACTCTGAGCCTTCAAAGTTATAAACATCATTTAAATTAAAGTATTACAAAACTCAAATCTACAAGAGAAAATGTTTCTGATCCACTGATGCTGTATGAGAAAGTAACCGTGTTTAGGGGAGGAGATGGAAGTGAGATTCTTCTTTATTCTGTTCTCTTCTTATTCATTTATTAATATTCATCCTTGTTTTGTTTATAAATTGTATATAAATTACTAAATTCTTCAACTATGGGGGTTTGGGAAAAGGGATTGTGCTAATCTATTAAAGATGATCATGTTAAGTAATGCACTACTATTCATTATACACCAATATTTATTTGCTAAATTTCACGTTATAATCGAAACATATTTAATGTAACTGAACTTTTTCACACGTCACGTGTGTTTTGTTTTCCTCAGTTAATTTCAGTCACTCAGAGTAAAATGTGCAGAAGTTTTTTTCTCAGCTGAAGAAAACTTCACATATTTTTTTATGTAGTAAATTAACAAAAGACAGAATTTCATCAGAACTGTCCAAACTTTAGCAGATGGTACATTTATACTGAGTCTGATCCTCGACACTAATTTAAACATTTACTTATACGTTATTACACCACAGACACAAACAAACCTTATGGGCTCATGTTTTATATAATTAAACAAACTCTGAGCCTTCAAAGTTATAAACATCATTTAAATTAAACTATTACAAAACTTTAATCTACAAGAGAAAATGTTTCTGATCCACTGATGCTGTATGAGAAAGTAACCGTGTTTAGGGGAGGAGATGGAAGTGAGATTCTTCTTTATTCTGTTCTCTTCTTATTCATTTATTAATATTTATCCTTGTTTTGTTTATAAATTGTATATAAATTACTAAATTCTTCAACTATGGGGGTTTGGGAAAAAGATAGAACAACTGATACAAAGAATGAGATTTGAGACTTAATATCTTATGATTTCTAAATTTTCCAGCTCAACGTTTCATGAGCTTGAAAAGAAAAAGCTCATAAAGCTGATCATCAAAGAAAAACAGACACTTTCATTTAACCTAAATTACAGCTAACCACTCTGAACATGTTTCCTTCATCTAAACTGTTAGAAACAGTCAGAACATTCATCAATGATGAAGAGCAGAAGAATAAATCATTCCTCTCCATCTGATTCATGCTCAGAAAGAAACATCACAGCTCATCATCATGGTTAAAGAGACGTAACACTTTCAAATCACATTTCCTAGTCAGTAACTATAGAAATGATTCCTGAAAGTATAGTCTTAACCTGGAAGCAGCAGAACCCAGCTGAGTGATGTTCTCCTCTACACTTCACCTACACGCTAGATTCTCTCTGTTCATTCTTCAATATCTAACCAGCTTCATCACCATAATTTTAATCATTTCAGGTTATGATATAAAACAGTGATGCTTCATTACATGTATTTCTTTTAACATGATTTTAAAATCATCACATGTGCTTCTAGTGGAACCGAACTAAAGATGAATTACAGAAAGTCTGTGAGAAAAATCAGTGATTGTAGAAACATTTTTATCAGTAAACCTGAATGTAGCAGCTAAAGTAGCACAAATCATCAGTGTAGTAACTCTGAAAACTACTAAATACATTATGAAGTGTATAATATTACACTTATATACCCTTATATAATAAAAATTACATTCACATCACACCATACAAACTCATACTGAGCACTCGTAGCCCTTGAACACTTCAAATTGTTTATCTGTTTAACACCACAACCCAGCACATTTACTTCATACACAAGGTTCAGAGGTACTTATAGTTAATAGAACTTTTATTATTGAGGTGATCGAGATTCTTTATGCTGCATTTGTGGTAAATTTAAATAAATCATTAAATTAAATTACTAAATCATAAATCCTGCATTGTGGGATTTTCCTCAGTATGGTTTTGGTTTTAAATAAAGAATGAATGAATAGATGAATCTAGCGTGTAGGTGAAGTGTAGAGGAGAACATCACTCAGCTGGGTTCTGCTGCTTCCAGGTTAAGACTATACTTTCAGGAATCATTTCTATAGTTACTGACTAGGAAATGTGATTTGAAAGTGTTACGTCTTTTTAACCATGATGATGAGCTGTGATGTTTCTTTCTGAGCATGAATCAGATGGAGAGGAATGATTTATTCATCTGCTCTTCATCATTGATGAATGTTCTGACTGTTTCTAACAGCTTAGAAGAAGAAAACATGTTCAGAGTGGGTACATGTATTATGAGCTGAATTGAAGAATTTGTTTTCTTTGTTGTTGGTTCTGTTACTGTTTGGTTTTTATTACTCTGTTGGTCTCTGTGCCTTAACAAGTAAATATAAGGGAAGAATTTGCTCTTGACAGAGTGCTAATCTATTAAAGATGATCATGTTAAGTAATGCACTACTGTTCATTATACACTAATATTTATTTGCTAAATTTCACATTAAAATCAAAACATATTTAATGTAACTGAACTTTTTCATACGTCACGTGTGTTTTGTTTTCCTCAGTTAATTTCAGTCACTCAGAGTAAAATGTGCAGAAGTTTTTTTCTCAGCTGAAGAAAATTTCACATATTTTTTACGTAGTCAATTAACAAAAGACAGAATTTCATCAGAACTGTCCAAACTTTAGCAGATGGTACATTTATACTGAGTCTGATCCTCGACACTAATTTAAACATTTACTCACATGTTACCACACCACAGAGCCACAAACAAACCTTATGGGCTCATGTTTTATATAATTAAACAAACTCTGAGCCTTCAAAGTTATAAACATCATTTAAATTAAAGTATTACAAAACTCAAATCTACAAGAAAAAATGTTTCTGATCCACTGATGCTGTATGAGAAAGTAACCGTGTTCAGGAGAGGGAATGGAAGTGAGAATCTTCTTTATTCTGTTCTCTTCTTATTCATTTATTAATATTTATCCTTGTTTTGTTTATAAATTGTATATAAATTACTTAAATCATAGGGGGCTGGGAAAGAGATAGAACAAGTGATAAGAGCAGAACTTGAGACTTAATAACTTTTATTTCTAAATTTTCCAGCTTGATATTTCATAAGCTTGAAAAAAAAGAGATTCATAAAATTGATCACCAGAGAAAAACACTTTTATTTAACCAAAATTAACTTGAACCACTCTGGACATGTTTCTCTTTTCTAAACTGATAGAAACAGTCAGAACATTCATCAATGATGAAGAGCAGATGAATAAATCATTCCTCTCCATCTGATTCATGCTCAGAAAGAAACATCACAGCTCATCACCATGGTTAAAGAGATGTAACACTTTCAAATCACATTTCCTAGTCAGTAACTATAGAAATGATTCCTGAAAGTATAGTCTTAACCTGGAAGCAGCAGAACCCAGCTGAGTGATGTTCTCCTCTACACTTCACCTACACGCTAGATTCATCTCTCTGTTCATTCTGTCACATTCAGTAGAATCTTTACTGGTTCTATCAGTGGAATTGTACTACAGATGAATTAGTGTGTATAGAAAGTTTAATAAATGTAAACATATCAGAGTTAGTTAAAACTAAACATTCATGTTCATACACACTACACGCTCACACTTACAGCGTACAAACGTATATTGAGTAACTCGTAGCTCTTCAACTTTAGTTCTTCTGTTTAATGAATACAAGAACTCCAACAATCAGAGAGAATTATTAAATATTATATAGATTTAATGAAACCTCATCATTTATCCTCCTGAGAGCACATTTATCCATTTATATTCTCTGTAATCGACACTTTAGTTTTAAATCTTTCTTTTTAATCGTTTGTGTTACCCTATAAATTCCATCCTGATCTTTTCAGTGATACCTCAGGTGTTGGGGTATGAGGCTGACAAACTTCACTTCCTGTTTCTAGGGTAAGTCAGATATTGTTATATCTACTGTTATATTATTGTATTATAGTACTAACTTCTACTAGAAACCTCCATGTTGGAGAGATGAATCTAGTGTGAGGGTGAAGTGTAGAGGAGAACATCACTCAGCTGGGTTCTGCTGCTTCCAGGTTAAGACTATACTTTCAGGAATCATTTCTATAGTTACTGACTAGGAAATGTGATTTGAAAGTGTTACGACTCTTTAACCATGATGATGAGCTGTGATGTTTCTTTCTGAGCATGAATCAGATGGAGAGGAATGATTTATTCTTCTGCTCTTCATCATTGATGAATGTTCTGACTGTTTCTAACAGCTTAGAAGAAGGAAACATGTTCAGAGTGGTTAAATCTAATGTAGGTTTAATGAAGATTAAAGGTTTGTGTTTTAAATTTAGTGTGTATTAAATTTTCACTACGTAGAGAGTAAAGAGAGTACAGAGTAAAACTTCTACATCTTTATACTCCTCAGTTGAGTATCATAAATCTCTGGTTGAGTTCTAAGTAGCTCAAAAGTTTAAACAAAATTTACTGTAATGAAAATAAAGGTTTATGAATAAGAGACGTGTATAAAGAATATGTATTAAGATACTGAAATTAACTGATTACAAATTGATTTATTGATAGAATATGTAAGTAATATACAAGAATCAATCACCAACTGGTTGGGGAATTAAACCCAGGCCCTTCCTGCTGTAAGGTAACAGCACCACCCACTAAAATCTTTCATTTCTTTGCAGGTTATTTCTTGAGTTTTATGTGTAAGTGTGATTCAGAATCAGTTTCTTCTTCTGGTTACAGAATCATGTTTGTTCTCTATCAGTTACAATTGTAAGTGTCTTTGTGTAAAAGCGTCTGTTAAATACAGTAAATGTAAAAACTATTAAATTTGAAAGAATAAACAGACTTTATATATTTCACATTTCCTAATATTTTCAACTTCTTAAATCTCAATCAACTTTATCATTTTAAAAATATATACAATAAACAATAATTATTATCTTCAATGGATTGACACTCTGTCTAGAACAGATATGAACCTTACATTTACTGATTAGACTCCTGACTACACTGGGCTTGAGTCAAGATGTTGTTCTGCACAAGATGTTGGTTAGTATCAGTAAAGCACATCTATAAGAACCATTCCTAAAAAAGACTTTCATAACATTCATCAATTATCAATTCAGGGCCACTGATAGCTCAGTGGTTAAGGTACTGGACTAGTAAACAGAAGGTTGCTGGTTCAAGCCCCGCCACCACCAAGTTGCCACTGTTGGGTCCCTGAGCAAGGCCCTTAACCCTCAATTGCTCATCGTGTTCCGCTTATTGTGTAAGTCGCTTTGGATAAAAGCGTCTGCTAAATGCTGAAAATGTAAATGTAAAATGTAAATTATGAAGAGCAGATGAATAAATCATTCCTCTCCATCTGATTCATGCTCAGAAAGAAACATCACAGCTCATCATCATGGTTAAAGAGACGTAACACTTTCAAATCACATTTCCTAGTCAGTAACTATAGAAATGATTCCTGAAAGTATAGTCTGAAATGAAGTTGAGCAGATAAAAGATGAAATATCTCAGGTTCATCCTGTCTGACATCAAATAAAAGTCAAAGTCAATGTAAGAAACTCTGTGTTTTTATTTTATTTGCATTTTCCATACTGCCCCAACTTTTTCTGGTCTGGGGTTGTACATTACCAGCACATTCACAATGTTCTGTTCTGTTTTTCAGTAAACGCCGATAAAATACGGCATGAAGACTTGCTGTTTTAGCAGGATGCTATGAGCTCCACCTTTGTCGGTTCCTCTGCATCATCTTCGAAAATCCTGCTGTACATGTCCGGACTTCAGACCCAAACCATTTCAGGTAGCGGAGACCTAACGGTTAGGATACTTCAACTACTAGAAAAACAATAGCACATCTTTACAAGAAGCTTCTACCAAGAAATCTGGGTTACATGTCTACCACAGTTAATAACCTACCAAGAGTCTTGTGTTACCTGGAATAACAAACACTGACCTGATAGTGCTACACCAATAAGGGAAGATGTTCCATCTCTGGTCCTGTTTAGTTCTCTGTGTCAATGTGAGTGCTGAGAAACATACTGGATAACACGACAATCCATCTGAAGATCTCACTCATATACTAACAGTCCACAAACTTACCTTTTGGAGAGATGGGTCACTGTACCACCCTACTGCCGAGCCTATACATGTATAGGTACATGTAAGACAACTAAAAGGAAGTACCTACATGATTTGAGCACATGCTAAACATTGATAAACTGAGAGTACTATATAAACCGTAACTGTATATAACCGGTGATTCATAATTTGGCAGAATTTACCGGTTCTGTGGTTCACACTTGTGTCTCTTAAGTGTTGAAAAATAGGCGAAGGTGTTTCCACACTGTGAGCAAGAATACGGTCTCTCCCCAGTGTGAATGACCTGGTGTCTTTTCAGATCTCCCTGCTGATTAAAACTCTTCTCGCACTGTGAGCACTGGTACGGCTTCTCTCCGGTGTGAATGCGCTGGTGTATCTTGAGATGACTCTGATTGGTAAAACACTTTCCGCACTGTGAGCACTGGTACGGTTTCTCCCCGGTGTGACTGCGCTGGTGCCTTTTGAAGTGGCCCAGCTGATGAAAGCTCTTCCCGCACTCTGAGCACTGGTAGGGTTTCTCTCCGGTGTGAATGCGCTGGTGTGTCTTGAGATGACTGTGCCTGTTGAAACTCTTCCCGCAGTGCGAGCACTGATACGGCTTCTCTCCGGTGTGAATGCGCTGGTGTATTTTGAGAACGCTCTGCCGATTGAAGCTCTTCCCGCACTGTGCGCACTGAAAGGGTTTCTCTCCGGTGTGAATGCGCTGGTGTATTTTCAGCTCGCTCTGTAATATAAAACCTTTGCCACACTCTGAGCACTGGAACAATTTTTCCTCGGCATGAATGCGCTGGTGTATTTTGAGACTACTTTGCTGATTAAAACTCCTCCCGCACTGCGAGCACTGATACGGTTTCTCTCCGGTGTGAATGCGCTGGTGTATTTTGAGCGTACTGTGTGTGTTAAAGCTCTTTCCGCACTGCGAGCAGAAATACGGTTTCTCTCTGGTGTGAATGCGCTGGTGGATTTTGAGAGTGCTGTGTGCGTTGAAGCTCTTTCCGCACTGTGAGCAGAAATACGGTTTCTCTCTCGTGTGAATGCGCTGGTGGATTTTGAGGTCACTCTGCCGATAAAAGGCTTTCCCGCACTCGGAACACTGATAGGGTTTCACTCCGGTGTGAATGCGCTGGTGTCGTCGGAAAACGCTCTGCCGATTAAAACTCTTCCCGCACTGCGGGCACTGATACGGTTTCTCTCCGGTGTGAATGCGCTGGTGTATTTTTAGAAGACTGCGCAACATGAAACTCTTCCCGCACTGAGAACAGTGATACGGGCTCTCTCCGGTGTGAATGCGCTGGTGTATTTTAAGAAGACTTTGTGAGATGAAGCTCTTCCCGCACTGTAAGCAGTGATAGGGTTTCTCTCCGGTGTGAATGCGCTGGTGTACTTTGAGACTGCTCTGGGACGTGAAGCTCTTCCCACAGTCTGAGCAGATAACATTTTCTTTCTTTTTCTGTCCGTGAGAGGCGTCAGCGCTGATGGTATCAGAGGACGTTTGCTGATTACTGGAGCTCGTAGTGGGGGTCAGATTCTGTCCATTGTGAATGCGCTGGTGGATTTTGAGATGACTCCGTCGATAGAAACTCTTTGCACAGTCTAAGCACTGATGCGGTTTCTCTCCGGTGTGAATGCGCTGGTGAGCTTTAAGATTACACTGCTGATTGAAACTCCTCCCGCACTGTGAGCACTGATAGGGTTTCTCTCCGGTGTGAATGCGCTGGTGTATTTTGAGGTGACTCTGGGAGCTGAAGCTCTTTCCACAGTCCGAGCAGACGCTGCTTTCTTTCTTGCAGCCTCTGGTGGGCGTCAGATCCTCATGTTCAGTGTCCGTGAAGTTCACCAGCGCATCATATTGATCCTGATTGCAGCTCTTGATGTGATTGTGGAGGTGATTGTGGGTTGTAGAGGAGCAGGAGGAATCGTCGTTCAGTTCTGAAGCAGAAAAAAAGGTTTAATTGTTTATTTTTTTATACAGTAACAAAATGCAAAGTTCCACGACGTCTCCGTTCATATAAGCGTTCGTATGATTCCCTCAGCACGACTCGCCGTGTGCAGGACCTCAGTCGTATCTGCTCTGGTCACTGGTCGGCGGTTGTCTTAAAAAACGCCGTCTGCAGCCGTCAGAGGACGATTGTAGAGCTTTCAAAGAGAAGATCAAAGTTCTCCACGACCCAAATCATCCAAAGTTCGGTGATACTTAAAACTGGTACAGAACTAAAAGCTGGTTTGTTCACTGTGTAAAGCTTCGATGGTACCACAGCAGCACCGGCGCCGTGCTGCACGTCTATATTGTTTCATTACGCTTCTTAATCGAGGAGATCTTGGAATACCGAGCAAAAAGCTTCTCACGTGAATGCGCCGGAGCTCTCACCACTGTGTTTACATGGTTTAGAATGTGACAAATCTGAAACATTTAAATATCTTACCGAGCTCATCTTCATCTTCAGGTTCTTCCTTCTTTACAGGTTTCATCTGGAAACCTTCAAGCTGTTGCTCTACTGGAGAGAGGTGTTCCTCAGGTATCACATGTTCCTCAGGGATTAAGGATCCTTCGCCTGAAATGGAGGAAACTGAAGGTTGTGGGTTTGATTTCTCAATCACAAATAAATTCTAGTTAGATAAAAGCTTAAATCCAGACTGGAGTGTATCAGCACAGGACAGTACGGTACAGTACAGGTTCTAATCCCACTATCCACATTCTCTTATTATTTCTACTGATTAGTGACTTCATGTTTGCTCCATGTTTACTTACAGTAGTAACCGTCATCCTCAGGTTCTTCATTTTTTATTATTTTCACCTGAAGTCCTTCATGTTGTAGATCCACAGGGGCGACGTGTCCCTCTTCTGCTGACTGCATTATTAAAGATCTAATAAGTAGACAGAGAGACGTACTTTATGTTTATTTCTCCTCACTGTAAAATGTGGGTGCTACAGAAGGAACGCAGGGTATAAACACTCCACACAGTGCAAAAGACAACATTACACCTTCAGAAACACTCGTTTCTACACTCACTGTCCATTTTATCAGCTCCACTTACCGTATAGAAGCACTTTGTAGTTCTACAATTACTGACTGTAGTCCATCTGTTTCTCTACATGCTTTGTTACCCCCTTTCACCCTGTTCTTCAATGGTCAGGACCCCCACAGGACCACCACAGAGCAGGTATTATTTAGGTGGTGGATGATTCTCAGCACTGCAGTGACACTGACATGGTGCTGGTGTGTTAGTGTGCGTTGTGCTGGTATGAGTGGAGTTTTTAAACACCGTGTCCACTCACTGTCCACTCTATTAGACACTCCTACCCAGTCGGACCACCTCGTAGATGTAAAGTCAGAGACGATCGCTCATCTATCGCTGCTGTTTGAGTCGCTCATCTTCTAGACCTTCATCAGTGGTCACAGGACGCTGCCCACGGGGCGCTGTTGGCTGGATATTTTTGGTTGGTGGACGATTCTCAGTCCAGCAGTGACAGTGAGGTGTTTAGATCCACTCATACCAGCACAACACACACTAACACACCAGCACCATGTCAGTGTCACTGCAGTGCTGAGAATCATCCACCACCTAAATAATACCTGCTCTGTGGGGGTCCTGACCATTGAAGAACAGCATGAAAGGGGGTAACAAAGCATGCAGAGAAACAGATGGACTACAGTCAGTAATTGTAGAACTACAAAGTGCTTCTATATAGTAAGTGGAGCTGATATAATGGACAGTAAGTGTAGAATGTTATGGCTGATATATATATATATACATACAGTAAATAAACGTGTCGAATGTTTTTATGTTATTTGTTTGATATTTGATTATTTTAATGACAGGACACAAGAATAGCTGATAGTGCTGCACTAACCTGCACTGTTACCTGTAAAAAATATAAAAGAACTTGATATTTTACTATAAAACTGTTGCTGGATCGGTTCAAACGATTTTAATGAATCGACTCATCGGTAATGAATCATTTGCGATGCTAACAGTTAGCGGAGAAGCTAGCAGTTTGCGTTCTTAAATAAGATGATAGGTTAAATCTCCTCAAATCCTCACAGTGATATTTTATTATAAACTCTGGTGTTATTGTTTATTAGAATGTAGTCATAATTAAAGCGGAATAAATAAAAATAAATGAATATTTGACTTACAGATGATTCACTTCAGCACAAACACATCAGCTGCTGCGGCTTCTTCTCTTCCTCTGTGGTTTAATGTCGGGTTATGAAGCAGCTGAAGAGCTGGATTAAAGCCACCTGCTGCACTGGAGAACTAGGGTTGCCAACTTTCAGAACTGGAAATAAGGAACACCCTGGTCTGGCACGCATAGGGTGAGGGGTGTAGGCGGTTAGGGTTGCTTAGGGGGGGCAGTAAGAAAATTGGTGGAGGGTTGGGGCAATGCCCACCCCAGCGCCCCCATAGCACCGGCTCTGCTTGTGTTACTTTAGTTTCGCCCTAAGCCGGATTCGAACCTAGGGCAGAAGGACGTGCGCGATGCGCTCTGCCCACTGCGCTACTCAAACAGCGGAGTATTTATAGTGGTGGTAAATTCGGTTCATTCCATGGACTCGGGTTAATCTGAGTCACTCAGTAATGTGATCCGGTTCACTTGGGTCACTGGAGTCACTTGTACTGACATTCTGATTCTGATTGATTTACTGCATTAAAATGCATCCAAATATCGCTCGTCTTCCGTGCACTCATCTTCTGTAAATAAATCCTTCTCTCTTAATTCTCTTGGCCCCTCACACCTCACCTTTCAGTGACAAGTTGACACTGGACTCACAGGTGGACTCACCTACCAATCAGATGGGTATATTAATGGGTCAAGGGTTTAAAATGACCATGGGGGCTGTGATACTCTTTAAGCAGTACAGTACTAAAGAAGCCTGTAAGCATTTGCATTTTAATAATAATAATAATATAACTATATTATGTTCCTTTGCTTACAAGAAAATATGCTGCATTACTAATCTATACCACTACATAATAATAATAATAATAATAGCATGTGCATAAAATCAGCCACATAACGAGCACCAGTGTGTTTAATCGCTGTTTATTGGAATATTAAACTTATTACTTAGATTCATAGACTGGAGTGAAGTCGGTTCAGCCAAATCATCTGAGTCAGAGGTGTTTCCAGTGAGTCGGCTCACTCGCCTTGTATACTTAGCATCAGCCAGTCAGAGGACTCGTAGGATCCGGGTTAATTAAGATTTCGGACTCGTGATTCCTGATTCAGTACAAAGATTCGAATCATTAACCCGGGTGATTCAGGAACCGCCGAGCTCTGGTATCGAACAGTCTAATCTGCAGCGTTTCTCTCCCATTGATAAAAATACGGAACAAAGCGCGTCCAGTATCAGTTCAATACGGAACACCGCGTTTAGTTTCCAAATATGGAACGATTCCGTATTTTACGGGACGGTAGGCAACCCTATGAGAACAGACCACGAACCGTAAAAGTCTCGCCTCACAGATTGATTATATCCCAACACCAAGTACATTTGAATATGGTACTTTCATTAATTTTACTTACTTTAATTTACTTACCTCAAACACACACACACACATCACAAGGAGAGCTGTCACGCCGCCGCACGACACTTGTACAGCAGAGATGTTCACAAGTCACAAAATACGAGTTCGAGTCAAGTCGGAAGTCTTTAGGCTAGAGTCAGAGTCAAGTCACGAGTCTTTAAACTAGAGTCCGAGTCGAGTCACGAGTCTTTAGAATAGAGTCAGAGTCAGGTCACGAGTCTTTAAACTAGAGTCCGAGTCAAATCACAAGTCTTTAGACTAGAGTTCGAGTCGAGTCACGAGTCTTTAGACTAGAGTCCAAGTCAGTCACGAGTCTTTAAACTAGAGTCCGAGTCGGGTCACGAGTCTTTAGACTAGAGTCCGAGTCGAGTCACGAATCTTTAGACTAGAGTCCAAGTCAGTCACGAGTCTTTAGACTAGAGTCAGAGTCGAGTCACGAGTCTTTAAGCTAGAGTCCGAGTCGAGTCACGAGTCTTTAAGCTAGAGTAAGAGTCGAGTCACGAGTCTTTAGGCTAGAGTAAAAGTCGAGTCACGAGTCTTTAGGCTAGAGTCCGAGTCGAGTCACGAGTCTTTAAGCTAGAGTCCGAGTCGAGTCACGAGTCATTAAGCTAGAGTAAGAGTCGAGTCACGAGTCTTTAGGCTAGAGTAAAAGTCGAGTCACGAGTCTTTAGGCTAGAGTCCGAGTCGAGTCACGAGTCTTTAAGCTAGAGTCCGAGTCGAGTTACGAGTCTTTAAGCTAGAGTAAGAGTCGAGTCACGAGTGTTTAAGCTAGAGTCAGAGTCAGGTCACGAGTCTTTAAGCTAGAGTCCGAGTCGAGTCACAAGTCTTTAGGCTAGAGTGCGAGTCGAGTCACGAGTCTTTAGGCTAGAGTCCGAGTCGAGTCACGAGTCTTTAGACTGGAGTCCGAGTCGAGTCACGAGTCTTTAGACTGGAGTCCGAGTCGAGTCACGAGTCTTTAGGCTAGAGTCCGAGTCGAGTCACGAGTCTTTAAGCTAGAGTCCGAGTCGAGTCACGAGTCTTTAGGCTAGAGTCCGAGTCGAGTCACGAGTCTTAAGGCTGAAGTCCGAGTCGAGTCACGAGTCTTTAGACTAGAGTCCGAGTCGAGTCACGAGTCTTTAGGCTAGAGTCCGAGTCGAGTCACGAGTCTTTAGGCTAGAGTCCGAGTCGAGTCACGAGTCTCTAGGCTAGAGTCCGAGTCGAGTCACGAGTCTTTAGTCCGAGTCGAGTCACGAGTCTTTAAGCTAGAGTCCGAGTCGAGTCACGAGTCTTTAGGCTAGAGTCCGAGTCAAGTCACGAGTCTTTAGGCTAAAGTCCGAGTCGAGTCATGAGTCTTTAGGCTAGAGTCCGAGTTGAGTCATGAGTCTTTAGGCTAGAGTCCGAGTCGAGTCACGAGTCTTTAGGCTAGAGTCCGAGTCAAGTCACGAGTCTTTAGGCTAGAGTCCGAGTCGAGTCACGAGTCTTTAGGCTAGAGTCCGAGTTGAGTCATGAGTCTTTAGGCTAGAGTCCGAGTCGAGTAACGAGTCTTTAGTCCGAGTCGAGTCACGAGTCTTTAGGCTAGAGTCCGAGTCAAGTCACGAGTCAATATAATCTACACAAAACATATATTATAAATGTAGCGTAGAAATAAAGAAATAATCTGTAAGTTCAGATAAAAACAACAACAGATTAGCGAGTGTATTTAGCCGTTTTACTTCGTGTCTTTACTTTCCTCCTCATTGTGTAAATGAATGTAATTTCTGTAACAAGAAGGTTCCAGTTAAAAGCTTCAACTGATACGTTTTGTTTTCATTACAGAACAAAAGCGCTCGATAAATCACGGCACAGCGGCCAAAATCCCAAACACAGCAAAAACAATCATAACCGCTGCTTACCTGAGCTTCTGTTATTCCAGATGCTATTACATTTATAAGCGTGCGTCCCATTAGAAATAGAATCCGTTATTTTGTAAATGTGCTTATAATTAAAAACCTCCAAACTTTTCCCGGTTGTGAAGTAAAACAGGAAGTGGTTAGAAAGCCGATCGAGCGTTTCATTACCACGTCACCTGTGTGACGCAAACTGAATAAATGCAAATAACAGCATTTCTTACTACGAAGAACGTTCACATGAAGTGAACTTCAAACTGTGTAGGGAGTAGGGAGCGACGCTTCATCACTACACCGGAAGCTGCTGGAACATTTACACGTTGTGTGCGTTGTGGGTTAAGACGAACGGAGCGTTATTATTATTATTATTATTATTATTAGAGAGTAGAAAATAACGATCAGAATGATGTCGGATCATATATATAATTGTCACACGTAACTAATGTTGCTGACGCTTGTTGTTTACGAGTCATTTTTTGCGAGTCACGAGTCATTTGAAACGAGTCAGAGTCGAGTCTGAAGTCGCTGTGTGTGTCCCCATCTCTGGTGTACAGCCTCCTCTTCTCACCCCTGCACAGGCGTCTCTTCCGCCAGTCAGGGTCCTTACACAGCGTATGAAGAACCACCCACCCTACCATAGTCCGGCCCCCACCCTACAGATACGGTGGCCAATTAGTATCTGCTGCAGGCACTGCCAATTATGCCCAGCTGCCCGGTGGCAACACCGAATTTTGAACCGAGGAGTTCAGAATCTCTGTGCTGGTGTGCTAGCAGAATATCTTGCTGCGCCACCTGGGCGCCAAACACACACATCTCTAAATCTAACAAAATATTATCAGAACAAGTCGTACAACAGCAAGGACAAAAAACACAATGTGAACCATTTCCGCCTTTATTCTTAAGCACTTATTATAATCATGGTAATTTATTATAAACCTGCAACTTTACTAATTAAGATGACACGAAATCACACACACAAAAAGCAATACAATACAATACATGCAGACAGCAGTGTAACCACCAAATATACATTTGTTTTTAAAGCAAAAACAGTACACCTTTAGATTAGATGTGAACTAAAGTGTATAAATATTTAAACGAATGTTAACAGAGAGGTGGTACATGTCAAATTTTGAAGAAAAAAGGGCGGCTACTAAAAAGTTAAGTTCCTTGAGGGGTAAAAAAAAAGCTTAGAATTGATCATTATTGTGATCATGGTTTGGTACAAAAGCAGCATCCAGGAAAAACTGATCAGAGGATCAGAAGATCTCCAGTCAGTACCAGGGTGTATCATGGTATGGGGGTGTGTCAGTACCAGGGTGTATCATGGTATGGGGGTGTGTCAGTACCAGGGTGTATCATGGTATGAGGGTGTGTCAGTACCAGGGTGTATCATGGTATGAGGGTGTGTCAGTACCAGGGTGTATCATGGTATGAGGGTGTGTCAGTACCAGGGTGTATCATGGTATGGGGGTGTGTCAGTACCAGGGTGTATCATGGTATGGGGGTGTGTCAGTACCAGGGTGTATCATGGTATGGGGGTGTGTCAGTACCAGGGTGTATCATGGTATGGGGGTGTGTCAGTACCAGGGTGTATCATGGTATGGGGGTGTGTCAGTACCAGGGTGTATCATGGTATGAGGGTGTGTCAGTACCAGGGTGTATCATGGTATGAGGGTGTGTCAGTACCAGGGTGTATCATGGTATGAGGGTGTGTCAGTACCAGGGTGTATCATGGTATGGGGGTGTGTCAGTACCAGGGTGTATCATGGTATGGGGGTGTGTCAGTACCAGGGTGTATCATGGTATGGGGGTGTGTCAGTACCAGGGTGTATCATGGTATGGGGGTGTGTCAGTACCAGGGTGTATCATGGTATGGGGGTGTGTCAGTACCAGGGTGTATCATGGTATAGGGGTGTGTCAGTACCAGGGTGTATCATGGTATGGGGGTGTGTCAGTACCAGGGTGTATCATGGTATGGGGGTGTGTCAGTACCAGGGTGTATCATGGTATGGGGGTGTGTCAGTACCAGGGTGTATCATGGTATGGGGGTGTGTCAGTACCAGGGTGTATCATGGTATGAGGGTGTGTCAGTACCAGGGTGTATCATGGTATGGGGGTGTGTCAGTACCAGGGTGTATCATGGTATGAGGGTGTGTCAGTACCAGGGTGTATCATGGTATGGGGGTGTGTCAGTACCAGGGTGTATCATGGTATGGAGATGTGTCAGTACCAGGGTGTATCATGGTATGAGGGTGTGTCAGTACCAGGGTGTATCATGGTATGGAGATGTGTCAGTACCAGGGTGTATCATGGTATGGGGGTGTGTCAGTACCAGGGTGTATCATGGTATGGGGGTGTGTCAGTACCAGGGTGTATCATGGTATGAGGGTGTGTCAGTACCAGGGTGTATCATGGTATGGGATGTGTCAGTACCAGGGTGTATCATGGTATGAAGGTGTGTCAGTACCAGGGTGTATCATGGTATAAGGGTGTGTCAGTACCAGGGTGTATCATGGTATGGAGATGTGTCAGTACCAGGGTGTATCATGGTATGGGGGTGTGTCAGTACCAGGGTGTATCATGGTATGGAGGTGTGTCAGTACCAGGGTGTATCATGGTATGGAGGTGTGTCAGTACCAGGGTGTATCATGGTATGGAGGTGTGTCAGTACCAGGGTGTGTCATGGTATGAGGGTGTGTCAGTATCAGGGTGTATCATGGTATGTGGGTGTGTCAGTACCAGGGTGTATCATGGTATGGGGGCGTGTCAGTACCAGGGTGTATCATGGTATGGAGGTGTGTCAGTACCAGGGTGTATCATGGAATGAGAGTGTGTCAGTACCAGGGTGTATCATGGTATGGAAGTGTGTCAGTACCAGGGTGTATCATGGTATGAGGGTGTGTCAGTACCAGGGTGTATCATGGTATGGGATGTGTCAGTACCAGGGTGTATCATGGTATGAAGGTGTGTCAGTACCAGGGTGTATCATGGTATGTGGGTGTGTCAGTACCAGGGTGTATCATGGTATGGGGGTGTGTCAGTACCAGGGTGTATCATGGTATGGGGGGGTGTCAGTACCAGGGTGTATCATGGTATGGGGGTGTGTCAGTACCAGGGTGTATCATGGTATGTGGGTGTGTCAGTACCAGGGTGTATCATGGTATGGGGGTGTGTCAGTACCAGGGTGTATCATGGTATGGGGGGGTGTCAGTACCAGGGTGTATCATGGTATGGGGGTGTGTCAGTACCAGGGTCTGTCATGGTATGGGGGTGTGTCAGTACCAGGGTGTATCATGGTATGGGGGTGTGTCAGTACCAGGGTCTGTCATGGTATGAGGGTGTGTCAGTACCAGGGTGTATCATGGTATGAGGGTGTGTCAGTACCAGGGTGTATCATGGTATGGGGGGGTGTCAGTGCCAGGGTGTATCATGGTATGGGGGTGTGTCAGTACCAGGGTGTATCATGGTATGGGGGTGTGTCAGTACCAGGGTGTATCATGGTATGGGGGTGTGTCAGTACCAGGGTGTATCATGGTATGGAGATGTGTCAGTACCAGGGTGTATCATGGTATGGGGGTGTGTCAGTACCAGGGTGTATCATGGTATGGAGGTGTGTCAGTACCAGGGTGTATCATGGTATGGAGGTGTGTCAGTACCAGGGTGTATCATGGTATGGAGGTGTGTCAGTACCAGGGTGTGTCATGGTATGAGGGTGTGTCAGTACCAGGGTGTATCATGGTATGTGGGTGTGTCAGTACCAGGGTGTATCATGGTATGGGGGCGTGTCAGTACCAGGGTGTATCATGGTATGGAGGTGTGTCAGTACCAGGGTGTATCATGGAATGAGAGTGTGTCAGTACCAGGGTGTATCATGGTATGGGGGTGTGTCAGTACCAGGGTGTATCATGGTATGAGGGTGTGTCAGTACCAGGGTGTATCATGGTATGAAGGTGTGTCAGTACCAGGGTGTATCATGGTATGTGGGTGTGTCAGTACCAGGGTGTATCATGGTATGGGGGTGTGTCAGTACCAGGGTGTATCATGGTATGGGGGGGTGTCAGTACCAGGGTGTATCATGGTATGGGGGTGTGTCAGTACCAGGGTGTATCATGGTATGTGGGTGTGTCAGTACCAGGGTGTATCATGGTATGGGGGTGTGTCAGTACCAGGGTGTATCATGGTATGGGGGGGTGTCAGTACCAGGGTGTATCATGGTATGGGGGTGTGTCAGTACCAGGGTCTGTCATGGTATGGGGGTGTGTCAGTACCAGGGTGTATCATGGTATGGGGGTGTGTCAGTACCAGGGTGTATCATGGTATGGGGGTGTGTCAGTACCAGGGTGTATCATGGTATGGGGGTGTGTCAGTACCAGGGTGTATCATGGTATGGGGGTGTGTTTTTTTTAAAGGATTCTGAAACGACGACGACCCCCCGTACTGCTGCACATCTTAAGACGTGTTTACAGGAAGAACGAGACAGAATAAAAGCTGAAACACTAAATCACTCGGTCTCATCGGTGCCGAAACCTCTTTTAAGTGGTGAAAAGAAACGACAGCATTACAAAGAGGTAAATGCTTTACTGTCCCAACTTTTTTTGGAACGTGTTGGTTTGTTTGGCACAACCTGATGATTCTGTGTCACACCTGTGCCTCTTAAAAGTTGCTAAATAGGCAAAACAGGTTCCACACCGCGAGCAACAATGTGGTTTCTCACCAGTGTGAATGCGCTGGTGTCTTTTAAAATCGCTCTGATTAGTAAAGCTCTTTTCACACTGTGAGCACTGGTACGGTTTCTCTCCGGTGTGAATGCGCTGGTGTCTTTTGAGACTACTCTGCTTATTAAAACTCTTTCCACACTTTGAGCACTGACGGAGTTTCTCTCCGGTGTGAACGCGCTGGTGTTTCGTGAGATCACTCTGTTCATTAAAGCTCTTCCCGCACTGTGAGCACTGATACAATCCGTCTCCAGTGTGAATGCGCTGGTGGTTTTTGAGAGTGCCCTGTTGATTAAAACTCTTCTCACACTGTGAGCACTGATACGGTTTCTCTCCAGTGTGAATGCGCTGGTGTATTCTAAGATTACTATGTGTATTGAAGCTCTTTCCACACTGTGAGCAATAATAGGGTTTCTCACCAGTGTGAATGCGCTGGTGGATTTTGAGATGACTCTGTTGATTAAAACTCTTTCCACACTGTGAGCAGTGATGCGGTTTCTCTCCAGTGTGAATGCGCTGGTGTATTGTGAGAAAACTTTGTAATAAAAAACATTTCCCACACTGTGAGCACTGATATGGTTTCTCTCCAGTGTGAATGCGCTGGTGTTTTTTGAGATAAGTCTGTTGATTAAAACTCTTTTCACACTGTGAGCACTGATACGGTTTCTCTCCAGTGTGAATGCGCTGGTGTATTTTTAAAAGACTCTGCAATATAAAACTTTTACCACACTGTGAGCACTGATACGGTCTCTCTCCTGTGTGAATGCGCTGGTGAGCTTTAAAATTACTCTGTTTACTAAAGGTTTTCCCACACTGGGGGCACTGATACGGTCTCTCTCCGGTGTGAATGCGCTGGTGTACCTTCAGAGCACTCCGGAAACTGAAGATCTTCCCACAATCTGAGCAGATGTTACTCTCTTTCTGTTTTTTTCCAGGAGACGCGTCGATGCTGACGGTACTGGAGGACGTTTGCTGATCACCGGAACCTCTGGTGGGCGTCGGGTTCTGATTTAAACTCTTCTCGGACTGTTTCTCTCCGGTGTGAATGTGCTGGTGCTTCGTGAAAGTGCTCTGCTGATTAAACTTCTTTCCGCACTGCGCGCAGAAATACGACTTCTCTCCGGTGTGAATGCGCTGGTGCTTCGTGAGCGTGCTCTGCTGATTAAAATTCTTTCCGCACCGCGCGCAGAAATAGGGTTTCTCTCCGGTGTGAATGCGCTGGTGTACATTGAGAAGACTCTGTCGATTGAAGCTCTTCCCGCACTGCGAGCACCGGTACGGTTTCTCTCCGGTGTGAATGCGCTGGTGTTTTTTAAGGTCGCTCTTCTGATAAAAGCTCTTCCCGCACTGCGAGCACCGATACGGCCTCTCTCCGGTGTGAATGCGCTGGTGAGTTTTGAGATTATTCTGTCGGTTGAAGCTCTTCCCGCACTGCGCGCACTGATACGGCTTCTCTCCGGTGTGAATGCGCTGGTGACTTTTGAGATGGCTCTGCTCGTTGAAACTCCGCCCGCACTGCGAGCACCGGTACGGTCTCTCTCCGGTGTGAATGCGCTGGTGCACTCTGAGATGACTCTGGCAGCTAAAGCCTTTTCCACAATATGAGCAGAGGCTTTTTCCCTCCTGTGTGGGACTGAGAGAGGTGTTAATGCTGACGGTACCAGAGGACGTTTGCTGATTACTGGAGCTTCTGGTGGGCGTCAGATCCTCAGGTGTGTCACTGTGGTAGATCTTTGGGGTTGTGGAGGAACGTGGACACGAGGAGCAGGAGAAACCGTGGCTCATTTCTGAAGCAGAACATAAATATAAAATAGGTTACAATAAACGTTTTATTACGTTACTCATTCTATAATAGATCGAGTTCTTGTTTTGCCTCAAACATCTAAACACAATCATCAACAATTACATTAAATATGAACTTGAGTGATTCCCATTCTTAATCCATAGGGTTTAATATGATGTGGACCAACCCTTACAGCTACAGTGGGGCCAAAAAGTATTTAGTCAGCCACTGATTGTGCAGGTTCTCCTACTTAGAAAGATGAGAGAGGTCTGTAATTTTCATCATAGCTACACTTCAACTATGAGAGACAAAATGAGAAAAAAAAATCCAGGAAATCACATTGTAGGATTTTTAAAGAATTTATTTGTAAATTATGGTGGAAAATAAGTATTTGGTCAATAACAAAAGTTCAACTCAATACTTTGTAACATAACCTTTGTTGGCAATGACAGAGGTGAAACGTTTCCTGTAAGTCTTCACCAGGTTTGCACACACTGTAGCTGGTATTTTGGCCCATTCCTCCATGCAGATCTCCACTAGAGCAGTGATGTTTGGGGGCTGTCGCTGGGCAACACGGACTTTCAACTCCCTCCACAAATTTTCTATGGGGTTGAGGTCTGGAGACTGGCTAGGCCACTCCAGGACCTTGAAATGCTTTTTACGGAGCCACTCCTTCGTTGCCAGAGCGGTGTGTTTGGGATCATCGTCATGCTGGAAGACCCAGTACGTTCCATCTTCAATGCTCTCACTGATGGAAGGAGGTTTTGGCTTAAAATCTCACGATACATGGCCCCGTTCATTCTTCCCTTAACACGGATCAGTCGTCCTGTCCCCTTTGCAGAAAATCAGCCCCAAAGCATGATGTTTCCACCCCCATGCTTCACAGTAGGTATGGTATTCTTGGGTTCTTCTTCTTCCTCCAAACACGATGAGTTGAGTTTTTACCAAAAAGTTCCATTTTGGTTTCATCTGACCACATGATATTCTCCCAATGCTCTTCTGGATCATCTATATGCTCTCTGGCAAACTTCAGACGGGCCTGGACATGTACTGGCTTAAGCAGGGGGACACGCCTGGCACTGCAGGATTTGAGTCCCTCTCGGCGTAGTGTGTTACTGATGGTAGCCTTTGTTACTTTGGTCCCAGCTCTCTGCAGGTCATTCATCAGGTCCCTCCGTGTAGTTCTGGGATTTTTGCTCACCGTTCTCATGATCATTTTGACCCCAGGGGATGGAGGGAGATTATCAATGGTCTTGTATGTCTTCCATTTTCTTACAATTGCTCCCACAGTTGATTTATTCACACCAACCTGCTTGCCTATTGTAGATTCACTCTTCCCAGCCTGGTGCAGGTCTACAATTTTCTTCCTGGTGTCCTTCGACAGCTCTTTGGTCTTGGCCATGGTTGAGTTTGGAGTCTGACTGTTTGAGGCTGTGGACAGGTGTCTTTTATACAGATAACGAGGTCAAACAGGTGCCATTAATACAGGTAACGAGTGGAGGACAGAAGAGCTTCTTAAAGAAGAAGTTACAGGTCTGTGAGAGCCAGAAATCTTGCTTGTTTGTGGGTGACCAAATACTTATTTTCCACCATAATTTACAAATAAATTATTTAAAAATCCTACAATGTGATTTCCTGGATTTTTTTTTCTCATTTTGTCTCTCATAGTTGAAGTGTAGCTATGATGAAAATTACAGACCTCTCTCATCTTTCTAAGTAGGAGAACCTGCACAATCAGTGGCTGACTAAATACTTTTTGGCCCCACTTTATAACAGCTTCAACTCTTCTGGGAAGGCTTTCCACAAGGTTTAGGAGTGTGTTTATGGAAACACTGATGTTGGACGAGAAGGCCTGGCTCACAGTCTCCGCTCTAATTCATCCCAAAGGTGTTCTATCGGGTTGATGTCAGGACCAGACTGGTTCATCCACGTCTTTATGGAGCTTGTGCTTTGTGCACTGGTGAGCAGTCATGTTGGAACAGGAAGGGGCCATCCCCAAACCGTTCCCACAAAGTCTGGAGCATGAAATTGTCCAGAATCTCTCGGTGTGCTGAAGCATTAAGAGTTCCTTTCACTGGAACTGAGGGGCCGAGCCCGACTCCTGAAAACACCCCCACACCATAATCCCCCCTCCACCACACTTTACACTCGGCACAATGCAGTCAGACAGGATACCGTTCTCCTGGCGACCACCAAACCCAGACTCATCCATCGGATCTCCAGAGAACACGTCTCCACTGCTCTAGAGTCCAGTGGCGGCGTGCTTTACACCACTGCATCCGGTGATGTGAGGCTTGGATGCAGCTGCTCGACCATGGAAACCCGTTCCATGAAGCTCTACACACTGTTCCTGAGCTCATCTGAAGGCCACATGAAGTTTGGAGCTCTGTAGTGATGGACTCTGCAGAAAGTTGGTGACCTCTGCGCACTATGTTCCTCAGCATCCGCTGACCCGCTCGGTCATTTTACGTGGTAACACTTGGTGGCTGAGTCGCCGTCGTTCCCAATCGCTTCCACTTTGTTATAATAGCACTGACAGTCGACTGTGGAATATTTAGTAGTGAGGACTTGTTGCACAGGTGGCATCACAGTACCACGCTGGAACTCACTGAGCTCCTGAGAGCGACCCGTTCTTTCACTAATGTGTGTAGGAGCAGTCTGCATGCCCAGGTGCTCGGTTTTATACACCTGTGGCCATGGAAGTGATTGGAACACCTGAATTCAATGATCTGGATGGGGGAGTGAATACTTTTGGCAGTATCGTGTATGCAATTTAGGGTTTTCACATTTAGATTTTTAATAAATCAGCACAAATGTCTAAAAAACCTGCTTCACTTTGTCATTGTGGCTATTTTGTGTAGAATTTTGTGACAAAAAAGAACTGAATCTATTATGGAATGAGTCAGAGCTGTACTGTACAATATAAAAATGAGGATATTTTAATAAGGATTGACATTTATTCCATTTATCAGCCAGTTTTATCCAAATCCACTTACAAATGTGACTGAACACAATGAATGCAATTGAGGGTTGAAGGTCTCGCTCAGTGGCCCAACAGTGGGAACAGCAATGGTGGGGCTTGAACCAGTGGCCTTCTGTTTACTAGTCCACCAGTCCTCAGTCTTAACCACTGAGCTATCACCGAGTGGAGTTTTGAGTTTTGCACATCTATCTATCTATCTATCAAGCCCGATCCCTTACTGAACGAGGTACAATTCAACGATGCTACAATAAAATCCTTATTAAATAAAGATATAAAAATGTCTTACTGAGTTCATCTTCATCCTCAGGTTCTTCCTTCTTCACCGACTTCATCTGGAAACCTCCCACTGGAGAGAGGTGACCTGAAAATCCACCAGTATGTTCCAGTCACAAATAATTCTAGGAGAACGTCTCCACAGGACAGTACGGTACAGTACAGGTTCTAATCCCTTATCCACATTCTCTTATTATTTCTACTGATCACTGACCCCAGTACTAACCACTGTACTGTCATGCTCCATATTTACTTACAGTAGTAACCTTCATCTTCATCTTCTTCCTTTTTTATTAGTTTCTCCTGGAATCCTTCATGTTGTAGATCCACAGGGGCGACGTTTCCTTCTTCTGCTGACTGCATGATTAAAGATCTAATAGACAGACAGACAGATGATTCGCTTAAATCCACCCAGGTATAACCACTCCACATATTTACACACTTACACAGTGCAACAGCAGAAGTACAGAAACACAAGTGCACAAAGTTACACCTGTTATCAGCTCCACTTACTATATAGAAGCACTTTGTAGTTCTACAATTACTGACTGTAGTCCATCTGTTTCTCTACATGCTTTCTTCAATGGTCAGGACCCCCACAGGACCACCACAGAGCAGGTATTATTTAGGTGGTGGATCATTCTCAGCACTGCAGTGACACTGACATGGTGCTGGTGTGTTAGTGTGTGTTGTGCTGGTATAAGTGGAGTTTTTAAACACCTCATCGTCACTGCTGGACTGAGAATAGTCCATCAACCAAAAATATCCAGCCAACGGCGCCCCGTGGGCAGCGTCCTGTGACCACTGATGAAGGTCTAGAAGATGAGCGACTCAAACAGCAGCAATAGATGAGCGATCGTCTCTGACTTTACATCTACAAGGTGGACCGACTAGGTAGGAGTGTCTAATAGAGTGGACAGTGAGTGGACACGGTGTTTAATTCACTGAAACTGTTGTGGAACCGGGCAGCATCTGACAGAAAGGGCTTCCAATAGCATCTTGGTGCTTCCCCTATTGTACTTTCAATTCACTGTATAAATTGGTATAAAAACCATAGAAAATTGTTAAACCTGTGACCAAAAGCTAAAGGAAAATCTTTAAACAAAGCAATCTGGAGTCTTTGGAGGAGGTGGCAGAGAGGAGGATGCCGGGGAAGCTACTCGGTATTATGGGAAATACCCGTCATCCCCTGCCTGCCACACTGGAGTAATACCAGAGACTGAGACCAGCAAAACGCACCAGTGGCTGTGATGATCTGTATAACTCCTACCTCTTCTGTAGAAAGAACAGCTAAAACATCAGCCTTATGTGCAATCTTCCCTATATGGCGGTACCTTGTAACTCAACGTCCCCTAAACTCAACATCCTATTTCGAGAAACGTGTACCCTTAAACACCGAACAGCCGTTTCGTTCAGCGCTCGGCTTGACCGGTGCAGTAAAACGTCATGCGAACATGAGCTGAATCTGCATCAGTGTGGAATAAGCGTCAGATCCAGGGTTACAGCTCCACGTGTATCTGTGTTTATCTGGATTCTCCTCCCTGTTTCACTTTTAAACTTGTGTTACAGCTCCAGCTTCTGAGAAACGGTGAGAATCAGAATCAGCTTCTCCCAGAGTCTAAATAAAGCTTAACGTGGTTTAATGTAGTAAAAGAAGGAGACAGGAGCACTAAACTTCTCTTCATTATTACTGCTCATGAGTTCCTCCACTAATCACATTCCTCACTCACTGTTTTACTACAATAAGTCACGTTCTCGTGTGAATGCGCCGGTGCTGAATGGAATACGGTATTCCGAGATCAAGCATCTCCACCATTAAGGAGCGTCAGGAAACAATAAAGAAGTAAAACTAAAGTGCAGCTTTTATTGTATTTTTATTGAGGTTTAACTGTTAGTAATTGTATTTCAGTGTGTTTATATTAGATTTGTGTTATTTTCAGTGTTTAAGAGTCAAAAACAACCTCATTATTTTACATGAGACTAAAATATCTGCAGCTCCACGGGACCACGGACGCATTAACAGGTTCTCCAAACATCCTTATGGGGAAAAAATACCTCGAAACTCAACGTCTTTAAAACTCGACGCCACTCCCAGAACCGACTGAGGTCGAGTTTCAAGGTACAGCTGTATCATGTGCAATATTACGCTTTCAGCTAATGTACAGAAATCTTTAATATTATGTATTTTTCTGAATCAGTTCAAATGAATCGGTTCATCAGTACTGAATCGCGTGATGCTAACGGTTAGCGGAGCAGCTAGCAGTCTGTGTTTAAATGAGAAGGGAGTTAAAGCTCCTCAAATCCTCACAGTGATGTTTTATTATAAACTCTAGTTTTATTATTGATTAGAATAGAGTTAATAATTAAAGTGTATTATATAAATAGATCCATATTTTACTCACATATGAGTCAGTTTAGTACAAACACATCAGCTGCTGCAGCTTCTTCTTGTTCCGTGGTTCATTGTCGGTGTGAAGCAGCTGAGGAGCTGCATTAAAGCCACCTGCCGCACTGGATGAACGAGCTGTGCTCATTTACACACCGATCAGCCATAACATTAAAACCACCTCCTTGTTTCTACACTCACTGTCCATTTTATCAGCTCCACTTACCATATAGAAGCACTTTGTAGTTCTACAATTACTGACTGTAGTCCATCTGTTTCTCTGCATGCTTTGTTACCCCCTTTCATGCTGTTCTTCAATGCTCAGGACCCCCACAGAGCAGGTATTATTTAGGTGGTGGATCATTCTCAGCACTGCAGTGACACTGACATGGTGCTGGTGTGTTAGTGTGTGTTGTTCTGGTATGGGTGGAGGTTTTAAACACCGTGTCCACTCACTGTCCACTCTGTTAGACGCTCCTACCTAGTCGGTCCACCTTGTAGATGTAAAGTCAGAGACGATCGCTCATCTATTGCTGCTGTTTGAGTCGGTCATCTTCTAGACCTTCATCAGTGGTCACAGGACGCTGCCCACGGGGCGCTGTTGGCTGGATGTTTTTGGTTGGTGGACGATTCTCAGTCCAGCAGTGATAGTGAGGTGTTTAAAAACTCCAGCAGCGCTGCTGTGTCTGATCCACTCATACCAGCACAACACACACTAACACACCACCACCATGTCAGTGTCACTGCAGTGCTGAGAATGATCCACCACCTAAATAAATGAATCAGCTAGTGTCGATTCACGAATCGGCTCAGTTGTTCAGTTTGCTGTTTGTGACATCTTGGTGCTTCTAACTAGACACATCTGCCTTTGAGACTTGGTTGTGCCTACAGAATCCAAGCTCTTCACCGTATTACATACCATGAGTCTTGACCTCTATGCTCTGTGCTCAGACAAAGAAGACTAAAAACGAGAAAGCCATCACTATTTATATTTATATATTTAAGATCTGTTGAGAGAGAAAGACAACACAAGTAAACACAAAATGCAGATTTTCGTGATCAACCATGTAAAAAGTAATATTACCCCTAAACCTAATAACTGGTTATGCCACGCTTGGCAGTAATAACTGTTTGTGGTAACTTGCAATGAGTCTTATACATCACTGTGGAAGAATTTTGGTACATTTTTCTTGGAGGTCTGGTATAAGGTCTGACCACTCTAAAACCTTTGTTCCTTGTACGCCATTCATGGTGGACTTCAGGTTCCTCCTGGAACCCAACTTTGCTTGAGCTTTAGATGCTTCAGGATTTTCTGATAAAGAGCAGATCATGATTCCATCAATTATGACAAGTCATCCAGGTCCAGCAGTAGTTTAATTGTGTGGTCATGTTCATTGATCTTAACTAAGACAAGTGAGGCCTGCAGTTCTTTAGATGCTCACCTGGGTTCCTTCCACTATAACCATGTAGTGGGTTAAAACAATATACACCGATCAGCCATGACATTAAAACCACCTCCTTGTTTCTACACTCACTGTCCATTTTATCAGCTCCACTTACCACATAGAAGCACTTTGTAGTTCTACAAGTACTGACTGTAGTCCATCTGTTTCTCTACATACTTTCTTCAATGGTCAGGACCCCACAGGACCACCACAGAGCAGGTATTATTTAGGTGGTGGATGATTCTCAGCACTGCAGTGACACTGACATGGTGCTGGTGTGTTAGCGTGTGTTGTGCTGGAATGAGTGGATCTCACTGTCACTGCTGGACTGAGAATAGTCCACCAACCAAAAACACCCAGCCAACAGCGCCCCGTGGGCAGCGTCCTGTGCCCACCGATGAAGGTCTAGAAGATGACCGACTCAAACAGCAGCAATAGATGAGCGATCGTCTCTGACTTTACATCTACAAGGTGGACCGACTAGGTAGGAGCGTCTAATAGAGTGGACAGTGAGTGGACACGGTGTTTAAAAACTCCAGCAGCGCTGCTGTGTCTGATCCACTCATACCAGCACAACACACACTAACACACCAGCACCATGTCAGTGTCACTGCAGTGCTGAGAATCATCCACCACCTAAATAATACCGGCTCTGTGGTGGTCCAGACCATTAAAGCATGTAGAGAAACAGATGGACTACAGTCAGTAATTGTAGAACTACAAAGTGCTTCTATATGGTAAGTGGAGCTGATAAAATGGACAGTGAGTGTAGAAACAAGGAGGTAGTTTTAATGTTATGGCCATTGGTGGTCAGTACATATCCTTAAAGAGACGAGTCTTGGGTCTAATAGTGCCACTGTGGTTTAGAGCCTTTATAACAGTAGCCCTAAAATACAGTGGACAGAAACTATTAAGGAAAAACAGAATTTGCAACATTTCATTACACAAAATGTTACTAATATATTATTAAATTAGTTTACAGCTGCTAACTCGGCACAAATTCATGTGGCACAATCTGACGTTTCTGGTTCACACTTGTGTCTCTTCACTGATGATAAATGAGTGAAGCTGCGTCCACACTTCGAGCAGCAATGTGGTTTCTCTCCGGTGTGAATGCGCTGGTGAGTCTTAAAATAACTCTGCGTACTAAAAGCCTTTCCACACTGTATGCAGTGATAGGGTTTCTCTCCGGTGTGAATGCGCTGGTGCGTCTTAAAATACTTCAGGCACTTAAAGCTCTTTCCACAATGCGAGCAGCAGTACGGTTTCTCTCCGGTGTGAATGCGCTGGTGGACTATGAGATAATCCAGGTCACTGAAATTCTTCCCACACTCTAAACAGTGATAGGGTTTCTCTCCGGTGTGAACGCGCTGGTGGATCATCAGAGTGCTTCCCCGACTAAAACTCTTCCCACACTGTGAGCACTGATACGGTCTCTCTCCGGTGTGAATGCGCTGGTGGATTTTGAGAGCATTCTGGTAAGTGAAGCTCTTCCCACACTGTGAGCAGCAGTACGGTTTCTCTCCGGTGTGAACGCGCTGGTGGATCATAAGTGTGCTCCCTCGACTAAAAGTCTTCCCACACTGCGAGCAGCGATACGGTTTCTCTCCGGTGTGAATGCGCCGGTGGAGTTTGAGGTCCCCCCGGACCCTGAAGCTCTTCCCGCACTGTGAGCAGCAGTACGGTTTCTCCCCGGTGTGAATGCGCCTGTGGACTTTAAGATTGACCCAGACCCTGAAGCTCTTCCCACAGTCTGGGCAGCGGTATGGTTTTTCCCCGGTGTGAATGCGCTGGTGGATTTTAAGATCGCTCTGGATCCAAAAGCTTTTTCCACAGTCTGAGCAGCAGTATTTCTTCTCCAGCTTTTGTCCGTCAGACGTGTCCATGCTGCAGCTTTTAACGCTAACTCGCTGACCACCGGAGCTTTTATTGGGCATCAGATTTTCCTGTTCAACCTCTCCAGGTTCCAGAAATGAAGGTGATCGAGTTGTACAGGAAGGAGCAGGAGAAAACGTAGTTCATTTCTGAAACAGAAAACAATACTATAGTAAAAATTGTTTATTTAAAGTAACACTAAGGAGAATGATTGAGCATGTGTGGTACTTTTAGTATTGTAAAGATTGTGTGGAGATTATTGTGGACTTCAGAAGAACGGGAAGTCGGGCACACGCCCCTATCTGCATGAATGGAGTTGTAGTACAGGGTGAGTCAATAGCAGTGGTGTATAGTAATGAAGTAATAATACTTGGTTACAGCACTTAAGTAGTTTTTTTGAAGTACTTGTACTTTACTGGAGTATAAAAATTTTCGGCAACTTTCACTTTTACTCCACTACATTTTCTAAAGAAATTGTGTACTTTTACTTCGTTACATTCGCTGTGAGATGATGTGAGATGTGAAGCCGCTCAGGTGGCGCAGCGGTAAAAAGAAACGCGCTGCAACCAGGGCTGGATTCTGAGAAGCGTGGTATCGAATCCAGCCTTGCTTTACCGGTTCGAAGCCGAGTGGCTATATGAGCAACGATTGGCCGGTTGCTCATGCGGGGGGTGGGACGAAGAACCGGATGTGGGTCTCTCTCTGTCAGAATGCGATCGCGTTCTCTGCCGGCTGATTGGAGGAGCTTACACAGAGATGGGAGAGGGTGCCCTTAGGGTGTGTCTCTCCGCATGCAACGCTAGGTGGCGCCAAAACTCGTCAATGTGTGGGTGGCAAAGATGCATCTGGCTGCTGCTCGTGTTTCGGAGGGGATACGGGTTAGCTTCGATCACCTCCGTCAGGGCAGGGTTCGGCATAGACAGAGAGGAAGCACGATGCTAATTGAACAATTGGATGCGCTAAAAGGGGAGAAAAAGGGGTTAAAAAAAAAAAAAAAAAAAAAAAAAAAATATGATGTGAGATGTGTGACGGACTGCACGCTGGTTTGGTGAATCTGTGCTTGTAAGTTAGACGGTGGTTAAACACATTAATGCGCATGTGCAAACGTTCTCTAAACACTATCGTTTTGTTAAACTCTCCTAAGCTTTGCTTTTTTGTTATTGAAATATATTACCCAAATAAAAAGATGGGACAGTATAGAAAATGCAAATAAAATACATGCAGTGTTTCTTATATTTACATCGACTCACATTCTAAAAACGTTGGAACAGGAACATTTAGGGCGAGTAATAAGTTAAAAAAACAACTAAATAATGTCATGATTTCAAACAGTTGATTATGATCATGAATTAGCACAAAGCATGTTCAGATGAAAGGAAGAAAACTGTTTAATTGTTAAGGTGGTTTACAGGCTTAAAAGAACAATCTTTATATTTAAAATGAGCGCTTCCATTTATACTAACAGCATTTAGTTTTACTTCTACTTTTTATACTTAAGTACATTAAACATCAGATACTTTTAGACTTTTACTCAAGTAATATTCTAAAAGGTGGCTTTTACTTCTATCAAAGTAAATTTCTGGTAAGATACTTGTACTTTTACTCAAGTATGACCTTCCGGTACTTTATACACCACTGGTCAAAAGTCTCAGGACACTCTTTTATTTCAGAAACAAAAGGGAAAATTACATATCTGAATACCCCAGCTAGTAATGGGTGAGGGGGCCGATCTTTTAGGCCATGTCCGGAACGTGGCCGACATCTTGAAAGCCGCCATATTGGATCAAGGGCAAGTTTTTCCAATGGGAAGGTGGTCGTGTAGCATATCAAAGAAGACCAGAATTCTCTCAGAAATCAGATTTGCAATATCTCTTGTGTTTCAAAAGTTATCAACACAGAAAATTCAAAACGTTTGTTGTTGATTACAGGTAACTGAAAATGGAATTGATGAAAGAAGAGAGGATTGAGGTGATTCTGATGTCCGGGGAATGCAGCTGCTGTATCATAGCCACAGACTTCAACAACCGACACCCAGAAAGACCAATTTCACACAGCACTGTTGCATCCCTCATAGCCAAGTTCCGAGAAACCGGGACTGTGGACGACAAGCCACGTAGTGGTCGTCCGAAGACCGCTACCGACGAAGAGACCTCAGCGATGGTTTTGGCAGCCTTCGTGAAAAGTCCACGACGCAGCACGCGACGTCTCGCAGCAGAATGTGGCGTCAGCCAGTCGTCCCTTGTACGGATTCTTCATACCGATAAGTGGCTTCAAGATCCAGCTGCAGCAGAAACCATCAGAGGACGACCCTGATAGACGTGTCGAGTTCTGCACCTGGGCGTTAGACCAACATCGACGGGATCCCGCATTCGCACAGGGCAATTCTGTTCAGTGACCATGCCAATTTTTATGTCAGTGGTGAGGTCAACCACCAGAACGTGAGGTACTGGAGTGACGAAAACCCTCACTGGACGGCAGACACCAAAGTCGTAGGTGATGTAAAGGTTATGATGAGGTGTGGAATATGGGGCACCCGTGTAATCGGACCCATTTTCTTCGACCGGACCCTAAATGCTCAGCGCTACAATGCTACAGGAAACAGTGTTCCCATCCATTCTGACCCAAGATGGCCTGGATAACCAGAAGTTTCCCCTGTTATTTCCAGCAGGATGGGGCTCCACCACACTACGGAGCAGGTGTCCGTCAGTGGCTGGATATTCAATTCCCTGGTCACTGGATTGGCCGTCGTGGTCCTGTGGAACGGCTGCCCAGATCACCCGACCTCACACCACTCCACTTTTATCTCTGGGGTCATCTCAAACAAATCCGCAACAAACACCACCTTCAGCACCGCATCGTGGAGGCTTGTGACAGCATTTCTCCAGAGATTCTCATGCGGGTTCATAACGATTGGATCCAGCACCTTCAGCCCTGTGTTCAGCACCAGGGACGACACACTGAACACGTCAAATAGCCGTGCGTCACAGGGAACGTTCTCGGTTATTGTTGCAACTTTCTGTGTTGATAACTTTTGAACCACACGAGATATTGCAAATCTGATTGCGGCAATGGATTTCTGAGAGAATTCTGGTCTTCGCTGATATGTTACATGACCACCTTCCCAACATGAAAAACTTGCCCTTGATCCAATATGGCGGCTTTCAAGATGACATCACCCATTACTTGCTGGGGTATTCAGATATGTAATTTTTCCTTTCGTTTCTGAAATAAAAGAGTGTCCTGAGACTTTTGACTCACCCTGTAGAGCTTCAAATTCCTCGGCGTCCACATGTCGGACAATCTCTCTTGGTTCCTCAACACATCAGTCCTGGTCAGAAAGGCACAACAGCGCCTTTACTTTCTACGGAGACTCAAAAAAGGCTCCAGAATACTCGTGGACTTTTACCGCTGTACCATTTTGAGCATTCTAAGAAACTGCATCTTGCATACGTATCATGTGGTATGGCAATTGCTCCCCACAGCTGACCGGAAAGCTCTCCAGCGGGTGGTTAAAACTGCCCAGCGCATCACCGGCACCCAGTTACCCACCATACAGGACATTTACCATAAAAGGTGCAAGGAATTCGGCTCAGTAAAGTATTCTTTCTATAGCGCAATTACACCTACAAAATACACTACTGAAATAAAGAAGTAAATAATAGAGAAATATGAGAGTTATTGTTGTTTCTGGTAGATACATTTTATATAAAAAAGAAGGAAATGTATTATGGTGTATGGTGCAGCACACGTACTGTACTGAGATGTGATGTGTGTTTATGAACAGTACTACTGTGTATTGTTGTGTATTATTGTTTATTACAGGATTGTCTATTCTATAATTTAAGATTTAAGGGAAAATATTCTTGTATTTATAACAAAAAAGAGCATTTAAGACATTAGAGAGGTTAGGGGTAAGGGGGGGTTTGGGAGGTCTGGCACAGATTAATTCTATTTACATTAATTCTTATAGGTTTAACTAACAAACATTTTGACTTAAGAACAAACAGCCCTTCAGAACCAGTTACATTCATTAATCAAGGGTCGACTGTACTCTTATATGTCTCCTCACTTCTGCACTTTAACTGTATTATATGTGAAAAGTCTCTTTTCATTCATTTTTGGTGAAGGTGAAGCAAGTCATATTAAATTGATATAAATTTACTTCTGATTATTTTAACTCAGTGCCTTATCAATAAATTCACCCTAAATTCACAGATGAAAATTAAGAAAAAGAGCCACATTTTATGGCAGTTATTAAAAAAATGTAAACCTAAATCATCCAAATATGAAAATGCTCTTTGGTGGCGTTAAACACCAATCTGTGAATCAAGTGTTTCGGTTCCCACGAATCGGTTCATCCATAACGAATCATGTGTGACGCTAACAGTTAGCGATGCAGCTAGCTGTTTGTGTGTTTAAATTACATAGTAGTTAAATCGCCTCAAATCTTCACAGTGATATTTTATTATGAATTCTAGTTTTATTATTAATTAGGATGCATTTCATAATTAAAATGTAATCAATAAAGACATCGTTATTTTACTTACAGATGATTCACTTTAGTATAAACAGATCAGCTGCTGAAGCTTCCTTGTTCTGTGGTTTATTGTCGTGTTGTGGAGCAGCTGAGGAGCTGCATTAAAGCCACCTGCTGCACTGGAGGATGGAGCAGTGTTAAACACAATAATCTCACCCTTTTCTACAAGTACCATGTGGCTCATACATAATGGGGGATGTTAAAGTAAGATCATGTTGACATGACTTTGATAATCAGTTGACATAATGCACATGTCTTATACTGTAGTTCACAAGACTCATAAACCCTCTTCCTTTTAGTCACCTGTGTGGACAACTGTTCCCTGTGCAATCTGGGCCGTCCTGTATTAGTCAAACATTGTGGAATTACTTTGGTGGGTAAAGAGAGAAACATGCTTACACATCCTTACACATGGATGAAGACTGTGTAAGAATAAAGACTTAAAAGCTAGGTCTTTCCTAGATCTGGTTAATTCCTACTTTATAGAATCATGCAGGAGATGGAGCAATTCAAGACCTATCTACACTCTGTTAAAGACCTTAGTCCCTCATTTCAATCTCCTTTCTAATGACCACTTCTCTGCTGAGTGTTTTCAGTCAGATGTTGAAGTTCTTGCTGCAGACCCTCAAATTCTGTCACTGTGGAAGAGTAAGAACATCCTGTCCAAGGCATCTTTACACCTCAGTGGCAGCAATGATTCAGATCGACAAGGAATTCAAAAGTAGACTCATGGCACCATCTAGAGATCACAATTGGTTGAGGTTTGTGGTGGAAACATTTACATATATATTTTTGGCATCTAGCAGACGGTCTTATCCAGAGAGACTTACTGAAGAGCTTCCATAGTAAACATTTCATTACTCTAATTTAAGTACAACAGTCCAAGAACACAAAGTGTATTTATTTATTTTTTCAAGAAATAAGAGCATTAGTAAGTAAGTACAAGTCAGCTTAAGTGTTTAGTAAAGAGGTGATGAAGAGACTCGGATGTTCGGACAGACAGAGGAAGTTCAGTTCCACCACTTGGGTGCCAGAACAGAGAAGATCCTTGATGCTGATGCTCGTCTTACTTTAGTCCTGGGTGGAGGATCAAGTCGAGCGAGACTGGTGGCTCGGAGGTTGCGTGGTACAGAGCGGGGTTTTATTAGACCTCAAAGGTAGCTCGGGGCTGGTTTATTTTTGGCTTTGTAGGTGAGCATCAGTGTTTTAAACTGAATGTGTGCAGCTACAGGAAGCCAGTGAAGAGAACGCAGCAGTGGGGTGAAGATGAGGCAGTAGTGGGGTGATGATGTAGCAGCAGTGGGGTGATGATGTGCAGCATTTGAATGAGCTGCAAGGGTTTAATAGTGGACATGGGAGCTCCTGCCAGGAGGGACTTGCAGTCGTCCAGCCGTGAGATTACAAGTGACTGGACCAGAATCTGAGGAGCTTCCATGGAGAGAAATGGTCGAATCTTACTGATGTTGTAGAGGAGGAACCGACACGCTCTCGTCATGTTGGCTACACGAGAAAAGAAGGTCAGCTGGTTATCCAGGACGACACCAAGGCTTCTTACCTTATCAGATGGTCTGATCTGGGAGTTATTAAGGGAACTGACGAGGCTCTGGGTTGAAGATTGATCTCCAGGAATGAGCAACAGCTCTGTCTTGCTGGGATTGAGTTTTAGATTGCTGAGATGCGAGCTGAGACCCGTGAGTCTGAAAAAGGAGAATATACTGTATCTTGTTTATCACGGACTGTAGGCAGGGCAGAATTTGGGAAGATGAGGCCCAATCCTCATTGGCTAGACCCACCAAAAGCTGACTCCTCCCGGATTAGTATAAAAAAGAAGTACAGCAGATTGAGAGAGAGCCGACTTCAACACAGTCATTCACCCTTGTTGTTCAACCTAATAAATATTATGGAATAAACCGCCTTTAAAAGCATCAAAGCCACCATTAATAAAGTTAATAACGCCATGTGATTATTGACAAGCATATGAGTTTATAAATCCAAGCGGTTTTATCAAATACTTTATTTTAGGACATATTTTACACACTGTTCTTAATATTCAGGGGTGCCAGCAACATTAACCACCACTGTAAGAGGGGTTTAAAAGTAATCAGTTCACAAACGGGCTTCATTAATAAGAAATCGTTGGTTTGTTTGGTAGATTTTAATTGTTCAGTGTCGCACTTGTCACTCTTAAGTGTTGATAAACGAGTGAAGCAGCGCCCACTCGGAGCAAAAATCTTTTTTCCCAGTGTGAATGCACTGGTGTGTTTCAAGATGACTCTGTTGATAAAAACTCTCCCTACAATGTAAGCACTGATCCAATCCTTCTTCAGTGTGAATGCACTGGTGCTTGTTAAGTCCACTTTGTTGTAAAAACCTTTTCCCACATTGCGAGCACTGATACTGTTTCTCTCCGGTGTGAATACGCTGGTGCTTGTTCAGTTCACTTTGTTGTATAAAAGCTTTCCCACACTCTGAGCACTGATACGGTTTCTCTCCGGTGTGAATGCGCTGATGTATTTTAAGATCACTCGGTCTAGTGAAACTCTTCCCACATTGTGAGCAGAAATACGGTTTCTCTCCGGTGTGAATGCGCTGGTGTCTTTTTAACGTGCTCAGGTCAGTAAAACACTTTCCACACACTGAGCAGAAATATGGTTTTTCGCCGGTGTGAATGCGCTGGTGGATTTTAAGAACACTTTGGTTAGTGAAACTCCTTCCACACTGTGAGCACTGATACGGTTTCTCGCCGGTGTGAATGTGCAGGTGAGTGCTGAGATTATTCTGTCGATTAAAACTCTTCCCACACTGTGAGCACTGATACGGTTTCTCTCCAGTGTGAATGCGCTGATGTCTTTTAAGATGACTCTGTCGATTAAAGCTCTTCTCACACTGTGAGCACTGATATGGTTTCTCTCCAGTGTGAATGCGCTGGTGTCTTTTGAGAACACTCTGTCGATTAAAACTCTTCCCACACTGTGAGCACTGATACGGTTTTTCGCCAGTGTGAATGCGCTGGTGTCTTTTAAGGAGATTCTGTCGATTAAAGCTCCTTCCGCACTGTGAGCACTGATATGGTTTCTCTCCAGTGTGAATGCGCTGGTGGGTTTTAAGATTACTCTGTGTACTAAAACTCTTCCCACAGTCTGAGCACTGATACGGCTTCTCGCCAGTGTGAATTTTCTGGTGTCGTTTGAGAGCGCTCTGAAAATTGAAGCTCTTCCCACACTGTGAGCAGACGTTTCCTTCTTCCTGTGTGGGACTGAGAGAGGTGTTAATGCTGACAGTACCAGAGGACGTTTGCTGATTACTGGAGCTTCTGGTGGGTGTCAGATCCTCATGTTCAGTCTTAATCTTCACCAGCGCATCATATTTATCATGGTTGCAGCTCTTGATGTGATTGTGGAGGTGATTTTGGGTTGTAGAGGAACGTGGACACGAGGAGCAGGAGAAATCCTTGTTCAGTTCTGAAGCAGAAAATAATGAAACACATTTATAACATTATAAATAATAAACACTGTTAGTAATTGTTATTCATTCATCACATCACTTGTAGTCGCTGTTCAAGATAAATAAATGAGTTTACCGAGTTCATCTTCATCTTCAGGTTCTTCCTTCTTCACAGGCTTCATCTGGAAACCTTCAAGCTGTCGGTCCACTGGAGAGAGATGTTCCTCAGAGGTGATTAAAGATCCTTCACCTGAAATTCCATCAATATTAGAAGAAGAAACTCAACAACTGGAGATAATGAAGGTTGTGGGTTTTATTTTCCAATCACAAATGAATCCTAGTTAGATTAAAAGTTGAATCCAGACTGGAGTGTATCAGCACAGGACAGTACGGTACAGTACAGGTTCTAATCCCACTATCCACATTCTCTTATTATTTCTACTGATTAGTGACTCCAATACTAACCATACTGTACCATAGTGCACTGTACCACACTGTACTGTACCATACTGTACTGTACCATACTGTACCATACTGTACTGTACCATACTGTACTGTACCACACTGTACTGTACTATACTGTACCTCACTGTACTGTACCATACTGTACTGTACCATACTGTACCATAGTGCACTGTACCACACTGTACTGTACCATACTGTACTGTACCATACTGTACCATACTATACTGTACCTCACTGTACTGTACCATACTGTACTGTACCATACTGTACCGTACCATACTGTACTGTACTATACTGTACTGTACCATATTGTACTGTACCACACTGTACTGTACCATACTGTACTATACCATACTGTACTATACTGTACTGTACCATACTGTACTGTACCATATTGTACTGTACCATACTGTACTGTACCTCACTGTACTGTACCATAATGTACTGTACCTCACTGTACTGTACCATACTGTACTGTACCTCACTGTACTGTACCACACTGTACTGTACCATACTGTACTGTACCACACTGTACCACACTGTACTGTACCACACTGTACTGTACCACACTGTACTGTACCATACTGTACTATACTGTACCATATTGTACTGTACCACACTGTACTGTACCATACTGTACTGTACTATACTGTACCATATTGTACTGTACCACACTGTACTGTACCATACTGTACCGTACTGTACTATACTGTACTGTACCATATTGTACTGTACCACACTGTACTGTACCATACTGTACTGTACCATATTGTACTGTACCATACTGTACTGTACCTCACTGTACTGTACCATAATGTACTGTACCATACTGTACTGTACCACACTGTACTGTACCACACTGTACTGTACCATACTGTACTGTACCACACTGTACTGTACCATACTGTACCTCACTGTACTGTATCATACTGTACTGTACCATACTGTACCTCACTGTACTGTATCATACTGTACTGTACCACACTGTACTGTACCATACTGTACCTCACTGTACTGTATCATACTGTACTGTACCATACTGTACCTCACTGTACTGTACCATAATGTACTGTATCATACTGTACTGTACCACACTGTACTGTACCATACTGTACTGTACTATACCACACTGTACTGTACCATACTGTACTGTACCATACTGTACCACACTGTACTGTACCACACTGTACTGTACCATACTGTACTGTACCATACTGTACTACACTGTACTGTACCACACTGTACTGTACCACACTGTACTGTACCTCACTGTACTGTACCACACTGTACTGTACCGTACTGTACTGTACCACACTGTACTGTACCATACTGTACTCTACCATACTGTACTGTACCACACTGTACTCTACCATACTGTACTGTACCACACTGTACTGTACCGTACTGTACTGTACCACACTGTACTCTACCATACTGTACTGTACCACACTGTACTGTACCGTACTGTACTGTACCACACTGTACTCTACCATACTGTACTGTACCACACTGTACTGTACCATACTGTACTGTACCATACTGTACCACACTGTACTGTACCACACTGTACTGTACCACACTGTACTGTACCTCACTGTACTGTACCACACTGTACTGTACCACACTGTACTCTACCATACTGTACTGTACCACACTGTACTGTACCACACTGTACTCTACCATACTGTACTGTACCACACTGTACTGTACCGTACTGTACTCTACCATACTGTACTGTACCACACTGTACTGTACCACACTGTACTGTACCATACTGTACCACACTGTACTGTACCACACTGTACTGTACCTCACTGTACCACACTGTACTCTACCATACTGTACTGTACCACACTGTACTGTACCATACTGTACCACACTGTACTGTACCTCACTGTACTGTACCTCACTGTACTGTACTATACTGTATTTTACCACACTGTACTGTACCATACTGTACTGTACCACACTGTACTGTACCATAATGTACTGTATCATACTGTACTGTACCACACTGTACTGTACCACACTGTACTGTACCATACTCTACTGTACCTCACTGTACTGTACCATAATGTACTGTACCATACTGTACTGTACCATACTGTACCGTACCATACTGTACCACACTGTACTGTACCACACTGTACTGTACCATACTGTACTGTACCTCACTGTACTGTACCATAATGTACTGTATCATACTATACTGTACCACACTGTACTGTACCATACTGTACCATACTGTACTGTACCATACTGTACCACACTGTACTGTACCACACTGTACTGTACCATACTGTACTGTACCATACTGTACTACACTGTACTGTACCACACTGTACTGTACCTCACTGTACTGTACTATACTGTACTGTACCACACTGTACTCTACCATACTGTACTGTACCATACTGTACCACACTGTACTGTACCATACTGTACCACACTGTACTGTACCACACTGTACTGTACCATACTGTACCACACTGTACTGTACCATACTGTACTGTACCATACTGTACCACACTGTACTGTACCACACTGTACTGTACCTCACTGTACTGTACCTCACTGTACTGTACTATACTGTATTTTACCACACTGTACTGTACCATACTGTACCACACTGTACTGTACTATACTGTACCATACTGTACTGTACCACACTGTACTGTACCATAGTGTACCTCACTGTACTGTACCATACTGTACTGTACCATACTGTACTGTACCTCACTGTACTGTACCACACTGTACTGTACCATACTGTACTGTACCACACTGTACCACACTGTACTGTACCATACTGTACTGTACCTCACTGTACTGTACCACACTGTACTGTACCATACTGTACTGTACCATACTGTTCCTCACTGTACTGTACCATACTGTACTGTACCATACTGTACTGTACCTCACTGTACTGTACCACACTGTACTGTACCATACTGTACTGTACCATACTGTTCCTCACTGTACTGTACCATACTGTACTGTACCATACTGTGCTGTACCTCACTGTACTGTACCATACTGTCTGGAAAAGTGGCATCATGCTCCACATTTACTTACAAAAGTAACCTTCATCTTCATCTTCATCCTTTATTATTATTTTCTTCTGGAATCCTTCATTCTGTAGCTCCACAGGGGCGTGTCCCACTTCTCCTGAATGCATTATTAAACATCTAATGATAGACAGAGAGGAAGATACATTCAACCTAAACATACTGTTAGAACATCAAGAGACCTCTTGATATCTTGGTGCTCAGATCTTCTACTAGTGTCATTTGCTAAATCTGAGAGAAAAAGCCCTGCAAAACCTACCCACCACATTTACACCGAGCAGGCATAACATTATGACCACTGACAGGTGAAGTGAATAACACTTATCATCTCTTCATCACGGCACCTGTTAGTGGGGGGGGGGGGGGGGGTATATTAGGCAGCAAGTGAACATTTTATCCTCAAAGTTGATGTTAGAAGCAGGAAAAATGGACGAGCGTGAGGAGTTGACATGAGTTTGACATGACTGGGTCAGAGCATCTCCAAAACTGCAGCTCTTGTGGGGTGTGTCCCGGTCTGCAGTGGTCAGTCTATCAAAAGTGCTCCAAGGAAGGAACAGTGGTAAACCGGCGACAGGGTCATGGGCGGCCAAGACTCATTGATGCACGTGTGGGCTACTGTAGCTCAAACTGCTGAAGAAGTTCCTGCTGGTTCTGATGGAAAGGTGTCAGAATACACAGAGCATCACAGTCTGTTGTGTATGGGGCTGCATAGCTACAGACCAGTCAGGGTGCCCGTGCTGACCCCTGGGCACGTGAGCATCAGAACTGGTGACCTGGTCTGATAAATCAGGGCCGGGTGCCTGTGTCTCGCTTACCTGGGGAACACGCGGCACCAGGATGCATTATGGGAAGAAGGCGAGCCGGCGGAGGCGGTGTGATGCTTTGGGCGACGTTCTGCTGGGAAACCTCGGGTCCTGCCATCCATGTGGATGTTACTCTGACACGTAGCTCCTACCTAAGCATCGTTACAGACCATGTTCACTCCTTAATGGAAACTGAACGCTTCAGGAACGGTTTGAGGAGCACAACGACCAGTTTGAGGTGTTGACTTGGCCTCCAGGTTTCCCAGATCTCGATCTAATCCAGCATCTGTGGGACGTGCCGGACAAACGAGTCCGATCCATGGAGGCGCCACGTCACATCTTACAGGAGTTAAAGGATCTGCTGCTGACATCTTGGTGCCAGATACCACAGCACACCTTCAGGGGTCTAGTGTAGTCCATGCCTCGACGGGTCAGGGGGACCAACACAATATTAGGAAGGTGGTCATAATGTTATCCCTCATCTTTTAAAACAAGAAAAGGTTTCTATAAACTGTAAACTTTCTAAAAGAAATGTTAGAATGAATAACTAATAAACTTGCTGGATCGGTTTAAACGGTTCACAACGATTCAAACGGTTTAAATGAGTCGGTTCATCAGTATGAATCGGTTCATCTATTGTGATGCTAACCGTTAGCTGAGCAGCTAACAGTTTGTGCGTTTAAATGAGAAGGAAGTTCAAGCTGCTCAAATCCTCACAGTGATGTCTAATTATAAACTAGTTTTATTAGGAATTCTAATAAAGCTAATAATAAAAGTCTAATAATTAAATATTTTACCTATAGATGTTTCACTTTAGTACAAACATCACCTGCTGCAGCCTCCTCTGCTTCTTCTTAGCTGGGTTTAATGGAGGTTTGGTGGATTTTCACCACCTTGTGGTAAACAGTGCTGTAACTTTAAAACAAATCCCTTCCATGCTGCCTTTAAGCAGATATCTCTTCCAGGGACGTCCAGCATTTTTCAACAAGACGATGCAAACCCACCTGCTGCACACATTACAAAGGCGTGGCTGCGGATGAAGAGGGTACGGGTACTGGACCGGCCTGCCTGCAGTCCTGACCTGTCCCCAATAGAGAACATGTGGAGGATTTTGAAACGACGACGACCCCCCGTACTGCTGCACATCTTAAGACGTGTTTGCTACAAGAACGAGACAAAATAAAAGCTGAAACACTAAATCACTTGGTCTCCTCGGTGCCAAAACCTCTTTTAAGTGGTGAAAAGGAACGACGACGTTACAGAGTGGTAAATGCTTTACTGTCCCAACTTTTATCTGGAACGTGTTGCAGGCCTGAAATGCAGGAATGGATGTTTATTAATAAATGAAATGAAGTTGAGCAGATAAAAGATGAAATATCTCAGGGTCATCCTGTCTGACATCAAATAAAAGTCAAACTCAATGTAAGAAACTCTGTGTGATATTGAAAGTGATACTATTGGGCTGCTAGTCTATTTCATGCGAAAATAGTTTCATTCAAAGGTGTGTAATGCTGCTTTAATAAATTCTTTATTTGTATTTAATTTGTGGGGTTTGCCAGCAATGGTGGAACAAAATAAAATGCTTTTATTTTCCCTTATTCCTACTTCTTCTTAGGGGCACTTCTTCTGGGTAACACTGTCGCCTCACAGCAAGAAGGTCCTGGGTTCGATCCCCAGGCGGGGCGGTCCGGGTCCTTTCTGTGTGGAGTTTGCATGTTCTCCCCGTGTCTGCGTGGTTTTCCTCCGGGTGCTCCGGTTTCCCCCCACAGTCCAAAGCGAGGTGAATTGGAGATGCAAAAATTGTCCATGACTGTGTTCGATATTAATCTTGTGTAATGAGTAACTACCGTTCCTGTCATGAATGTAACCAAAGTGTAAAACATGACGTTAAAATCCTAATAAACAAACGAACTTCTTCTTAAGATGCATCACAATACACAAATTAATTTTAATGTTAAGGTTGATCAGCTTTAAGAATGTCTGATTTTTCTCTTGATATCGCAAACATAGTAAAAGAACAAAATCTAAATGAAACAGGTCTAATACACATAAACCGGTACAACAAATGCTCTTGAGCCTTGTATACAGTTACTAGGGATGTTGGGGATATCAGGGACAAGTTTATTTATATAGCGCTTTTTACAGTGAACATTGTCTCAAAGCAACTTCACAGAATCCAGGACCAACAGACCAAAAACCGACAGTGGCAGGAAAAACTCTCTTAAAAATTACAGGAAGAAACCTTGAGAGGAACCAGACTCAGCAGGGACCCCCGTCCTCCTCAGGTGGCCAAATAGGAAGCAAAATAGAAAGGATACATAAAAGGGGGGCAGAATGTATACAAGGATACAATATATAGACATCACAACAATTGCTGGATTGTCTTTGGTAGAATGAACCTGACTTTTCCAATCAAATAGGTTCCGATGGCTCAGATCCCCGATTCAGGTCACTGCGCTTGGTTTGAGGAGAGCAAATCGTCTCTTGTTGCCTGTGAAAGTCCAGACGTCTCCAGCTGTGATTCCGGAGTGAAGGATGCTTGATTCGCATGCATGAACTCACCCTGGTCTCCGTTTCCCTCAGAGAGATCGTAAAGAGCGTTTGCACTCTCGGCAAAAAGCCGCTCAGGTGGCGCAGCGGTAAAACATGCTCGCACACCAGAGCTGACATTTCAAACTTGTCGGTTCGAATCTCAGCTCTGCCATCCGGTGGGCTGGGCGGCCACATGAACAACGTTCGGCTGTTGTTCATCCAGGGTGGGAAGCCGAATAGGGACCACCTTGGCGCCCGATGTTCAGGTGTATTGTTGCCCCGTTCTGGACCGCAGTGTGAGTACGAATATCAACACTGCATTAATACAAACATCTATTCACAGATTAAGGTAGCATTGTTTTACCGTATAAATGTATTGTATCGATTATATTGGGTCCTATTCACCAACCCTGAATTCCTTAAATAATGACATTTATTGCTGTGTTAATGCTGTTGTTCATCCTGTAACAAACCTTGTATGTTAAATCCTGATAAATAATTTATCCTAGAGAAAATCATGATGGTAAGAAGGGACAAACACTTTGTCAGTTCTTAGCAGATCTAGTTTATTAGCTTAAGTCCAGGGGTATAATACAGTATATATACACACACACACACACACACACACACACAGAACAGCAGACGTGGTAATGAAAGATAAATAATAACAGAAATACAGGATCTTCAACACGTGAGGATTAATACAAAGGTACTAAGGTCCTAGAAGAGAACTTAACACTGATCCTAGAGTAACCCAGAGCACTTCAATGCTGTGTCTCCCTGGTAAAGGAAAAGTCAATCGTGAAGGACCTGGACGTCTCCATCCATTCCAGTTACTGCCCAAAATGATGGGCATCAGGAAGGGCAGAGTAGGAGGGCAGATTTGATGAAGACAGAATAGCAGTTAGGTTCAGATGACGTCTTGGCCATGCAAGGTCCTTCACCCTCCTGTATAATAGCCATAACATTAAAACCACCTCCTTGTTTCTACACTCAGTGTCCACTTACTATATAGAAGCACTTTGTAGTTCTACAATTACTGACTGTAATCCATATGTTTCTCTGCATGCTTTGTTACCCCCTTTCATGCTGTTCTTCAATGGTCAGGACCACCACAGAGCAGGTATTATTTAGGTGGTGGATCATTCTCAGCACTGCAGTGACACTGACATGGTGCTGGTGTGTTAGTGTGTGTTGTGCTGGTATGAGTGGATCTAAACACCTCACTGTCACTGCTGGACTGAGAATAGTCCACCAAGCAAAAACATCCAGCCGACAGCGCCCCGTGGGCAGCGTCCTGTGAGCACCGATGAAGGTCTAGAAGACGACCGACTCAAACAGCAGCAATAGATGAGCGATCGTCTCTGACTTTACATCTACGAGGTGGACCAACTAGGTAGGAGTGTCTAACAGAGTGGACAGTGAGTGGACACAACACACACTAACACACCAGCACCATGTCAGTGTCACTGCAGTGCTGAGAATCATCCACCACCTAAATAATACCTGCTCTGTGGGGGTCCTGACCATTGAAGAACAGGGTGAAAGGGGGTAACAAAGCATGTAGAGAAACAGATGGACTACAGTCAGTAATTGTAGAACTACAAAGTGCTTCTATATAGTAAATGGACAGTGAGTGTAGAAACAAGGAGGTGGTTTTAATGTTATGGCTGATCGGTGTAAATAACTTCAGTAACTGCCGATCAGGTTCATGGTGGATCCAGATTCTAACCTGTAACCTGTGTAGAGTCGATCCAATCAGACCAATCAAAAGCTAGTGACAGCAGCCCGGGACAATGTGAAGCGAGTACCTCTGGGGATACTGGGGATTCAGAAGATAGTAAAATAAAAGAAAACCAATCATTCATGAAGATCCGCCGGCTTCGAGTCGACACACTTGTGTCTGGTGAGGGTCAGTAAGTGAGTGAAGTTGCGTCCACACTGCAGACAGCAGTACGGTTTCTCTCTGTCGTGAGTGAACTGGTGAATCTTGAGATCATTCTGGTTACTAAAAGTCTCCTCACAATATAAGCAGCAGTACAGATCTTCCCCGGTGTGAATGCGCTGGTGTCTTTTGAGATGACTGTGGTTATTGAAACTCTTGTCGCACTGCGAGCACTGATACGGCTTCTCTCCGGTGTGAATGCGCTGGTGCCTTTTAAGATGACTGTGGTTAGTAAAACTCCTCTCGCACTGCGAGCACTGATACGGCTTCTCTCCGGTGTGAATGCGCTGGTGCCTTTTAAGATGACTGTGGTTAGTGAAGCTCTTCCCGCACTGTGCGCACTGGTGGGGTTTCTCTCCGGTGTGAATGCACTGGTGGGTTTTGAGAGCGCTCTGTTTATTGAAGCTCTTGCCGCAGTGCGAGCAGCCGAGCGGTTTCTCTCGGGTGTGAATGCGCTGGTGGGTTTTAAGAATGCTGTGGCTGTTGAAACTCTTCCCGCAGTGCGAGCACTGGAAGGGTTTCTCTCCGGTGTGAATGCGCAGGTGTCTCTTGAGAGTACTCGGCTGGTTGAACCTCTTCCCGCACATCGAGCAGCAGTACGGTTTCTCTCCGGTGTGAATGCGCTGGTGGCCTTTGAAATTGCTCTGGTGGTTGAAGCTCTTCCCGCAGTGCGAGCACTGGTACGGTTTCTCTCCGGTGTGAATGCGCAGGTGGGTTTTCAAATGACAGTGGTTTGTGAAGCTCTTCCCGCAGTGCGGGCACTGGTACGGTTTCTCTCCGGTGTGAATGCGCTGGTGTTTTTTGAACGCACTCTGATGGGTAAATCGTTTCTCACAAATGGAGCAGGAATATGGTTTCTCACCGGTGTGAATGCGCTGGTGGGTTTTTAGAGCCTTGTGGGAACTGAAGTTCTTCCCACACTCTAAACAGATGTTGGTGATCATGCTGGGAGCGCCGGTGGACGTTTGCTGATTACTGGAGTCTTTAGTGGGCGCCAGATCCTCATATTTAACCTCTTCTTCAGATTCCACCAGAGTTTCAAATGTGTCACTGTGGCTCCTGATGTGATCGTGGAGGTGATTCTGGGTTGTAGAGGAACGTGGACACGAGGAGCAGGAGGAGCCGACGTTCAGTTCTAGATCAGAAAACAAAGTAAAATAACATTAGTTTTTAAGCAGTAGTACCTTCCTAATATTGTGTCGGTCCCCCTGACCCGTCGAGGCATGGACTCCACTAGACCCCTGAAGGTGTGCTGTGGTATCTGGCACCAAGATGTCAGCAGCAGATCCTTTAACTCCTGTAAGATGTGAGGTGGGGGCTCCATGGATCGGACTTGTTTGTCCAGCACGTCCAACAGACGCTCGATCGAATCGAGATCTGGGGAATCTGGAGGCCAAACTGGTCTTTGTTCTCCTCAAACCTTGTGTATCAGGGAGCATCATCCTGCTGAAAGAGGCCACAGATATCAGTGAAGCGTCTCCATGTGAGGGTGAACATGGTCTGTAACGATGCTTAGGTAGGAGCTACGTGTCAGAGTAACGTCCACATGGATGCAGGACCCGAGGTTTCCCAGCAGAACGTCGCCCAGAGCATCACACTCGCCTTCTTCCCATAGTGCATCCTGGTGCCGCGTGTTCCCCAGGTAAGCGACGCACACGCACCCGGCCGTGATTCATCAGACCAGGCCACCAGTTCTGATGCTCACGTGCCCAGGGGTCAGTACGGGCACCCTGACCGGTCTGCAGCCCCATACGCAACAGACTGTGCTGCTCTGTGTGTTCTGACACCTTCCTATCAGAACCAGGATGAACCTCTTCAGCAGTTTGAGCCACAGGAGCTCGTCTGTTGGATCGGACCACACGGGCATCGATGAGCCTGATAGATACTGATAAACCCTCTAGAGCTGCAGTTTTGGAGATGCTCTGACCCGGTCGTCTAGCCGTCACAATCTGGCCCTCGTCAAACTCGACTTTGAGGATAAAATGTTCACTCGCTGCCTGATATATCCCCCCCCACTAACAGGTGCCGTGATGAAGAGATGATCAGTGTTATTCACTTCAGCTCTCAGTGGTCGTAATGTTATGCCTGCTCGGTGTATATCTATGCAATTAGTATTGTTGAAGCAGAAAGTCACAAATAAATTACCTTCATTAAATAAAAGAATGAAATGAATTCATTTAAATCCATCCATCCAAATAATATTATATGAATAATGTAAATCTTACTGTTTTCATCATCAGGAACTTCCTCCTTCACCAGTTTACTCTGAAAACCTTTGTTCTGTTGGTCCACTGACGTGACTTCTTCCTCGGTGATGATACGTTTCACAAATGCTGATGACCCTTCACCTGGAATGTCATTAACATATAAAAAGAGGAAAGAAAAATACAGCGCTGGTTCCATTATCATGTGGAGGAGCTAGTTACCCCCCATTTTACAATATGTTAAACCGAGGCCCATATGCACCCCGTTTACTTACAGAGGTAACCGTCATCTTCAGCTTCTTCCTTTACCATCGGTTTCTTCTCAACGTCTCCGTTCTGAACAGTGTTCTCATCTTCAGGAACTTCCTCTTTGACCAGTTCACCCTGAAAACCTTTGTTCTGTTGGTCCACTGACGTGACTTCTTCCTCAGTGATGATACGTTTCACAAATGCTGATGACCCTTCACCTAGAATTCCATTCGCATATTAAGAACAATAAGAGAAAAGTGAGAATATGGGTTTAGTTTTTTCCAAACTGTTATTAAACTTTAAATGGAAGAGTAGCAGCATTTCCACAGGACAGAAAATGCAGTTAAGAAATGACCTGTTGACTAGTTATAGGCATCCAGCCTCCCCTTTGTCTCAAAGACTCATGATAAAGTGGTTTCACCAACAATTATGCCTTTATTTGCACAGAAACTGTATTTATGAAGCATTTCAATCAGAATTTAGGGTAGTTAATGATTTATTGATGTCCTCTGATAATGGATGTGTCTCTTTTCTTGTTCTACTAGTAATATGGTGTTCCACAGGGGTCAGTGTTAAGACCTCTATTATTATTACTGTAATTCTACATGTGAGTGGAGCGAGTATTGTACAGAAACAGTTGGATGGGGTGGGAGCACTGAACAGGTATACACCGATCAGCCATAACATTAAAACCACCTCCTTGTTTCTACACTCACTGTCCATTTTATCAGCTCCACTTACCATAAAGAAACACTTTGTAGTTCTACAATTACTGACTGTAGTCCATCTGTTTCTCTACATGCTTTGTTACCCCCTTTCATGCTGTTCTTCAATGGTCAGGACCCCCACAGAGCAGGTATTATTTAGGTGGTGGATGATTCTCAGCACTGCAGTGACACTGACATGGTGGTGGTGTGTTAGTGTGTGTTGTGCTGGTATGAGTGGATCAGACACAGCAGCGCTGCTGGAGTTTTTAAACACCTCACTGTCACGGCTGGACTGAGAACAGTCCACCAAACAAAAATATCCAGCCAACAGCGCCCCGTGGGCAGCGTCCTGTGACCACTGATGAAGGTCTAGAAGATGACCGACTCAAACAGCAGCAATAGATGAGCGATCGTCTCTGACTTTACATCTACAAGGTGGACCAGCTAGAGTGGACAGTGAGTGGACACGGTGTTTAAAAACTCCAGCACAACACACACTAACACACCAGCACCATGTCAGTGTCACTGCAGTGCTGAGAATCATCCACCACCTACAGTGGGGTCAAAAAGTATTTAGTCAGCCACTGATTGTGCAGGTTCTCCTACTTAGAAAGATGAGAGAGGTCTGTAATTTTCATCATAGCTACACTTCAACTATGAGAGACAAAATGAGAAAAAAATCCAGGAAATCACATTGTAGGATTTTTAAAGAATTTATTTGTAAATTATGGTGGAAAATAAGTATTTGGTCACCCACAAACAAGCAAGATTTCTGGCTCTCACAGACCTGTAACTTCTTCTTTAAGAAGCTCTTCTGTCCTCCACTCGTTACCTGTATTAATGGCACCTGTTTGACCTCGTTATCTGTATAAAAGACACCTGTCCACAGCCTCAAACAGTCAGACTCCAAACTCAACCATGGCCAAGACCAAAGAAAATTGTAGACCTGCACCAGGCTGGGAAGAGTGAATCTACAATAGGCAAGCAGGTTGGTGTGAATAAATCAACTGTGGGAGCAATTGTAAGAAAATGGAAGACATACAAGACCATTGATAATCTCCCTCCATCCCCTGGGGTCAAAATGATCATGAGAACGGTGAGCAAAAATCCCAGAACTACACGGAGGGACCTGATGAATGACCTGCAGAGAGCTGGGACCAAAGTAACAAAGGCTACCATCAGTAACACACTACGCCGAGAGGGACTCAAATCCTGCAGTGCCAGGCGTGTCCCCCTGCTTAAGCCAGTACATGTCCAGGCCCGTCTGAAGTTTGCCAGAGAGCATATAGATGATCCAGAAGAGCATTGGGAGAATATCATGTGGTCAGATGAAACCAAAATGGAACTTTTTGGTAAAAACTCAACTCATCGTGTTTGGAGGAAGAAGAAGAACCCAAGAATACCATACCTACTGTGAAGCATGGGGGTGGAAACATCATGCTTTGGGGCTGATTTTCTGCAAAGGGGACAGGACGACTGATCCGTGTTAAGGGAAGAATGAACGGGGCCATGTATCGTGAGATTTTAAGCCAAAACCTCCTTCCATCAGTGAGAGCATTGAAGATGGAACGTGGCTGGGTCTTCCAGCATGACGATGATCCCAAACACACCGCTCGGGCAACGAAGGAGTGGCTCCGTAAAAAGCATTTCAAGGTCCTGGAGTGGCCTAGCCAGTCTCCAGACCTCAACCCCATAGAAAATTTGTGGAGGGAGTTGAAAGTCCGTGTTGCCCAGCGACAGCCCCAAAACATCACTGCTCTAGAGGAGATCTGCATGGAGGAATGGGCCAAAATACCAGCTACAGTGTGTGCAAACCTGGTGAAGACTTACAGGAAACGTTTGACCTCTGTTATTGCCAACAAAGGTCATGTTACAAAGTATTGAGTTGAACTTTTGTTATTGACCAAATACTTATTTTCCACCATAATTTACAAATAAATTCTTTAAAAATCCTACAATGTGATTTCCTGGATTTTTTTTCTCATTTTGTCTCTCATAGTTGAAGTGTAGCTATGATGAAAATTACAGACCTCTCTCATCTTTCTAAGTAGGAGAACTTGCACAATCAGTGGCTGACTAAATACTTTTTGGCCCCACTGTAAATAATACCTGCTCTGTGGTGGTCCTGAATGAATGTGTGAAATACCTCTTGTTTACTTACAGAGGTAACCGTCATCTTCAGCTTCTTCCTTTATTATCAGTTTCTTCTCGACTCTATTATTTAGATCCACAGAGGGTTTGTGTTCTACTCCTGCTGAATCCATATTAAAACATCTAATGAGTGCAGATTCTGAAAATAAAACAGAATATTAAATAAATCTCAGGCCACTACTGTTGTTTCTACAGCTTTTATGAGAGCTCAGATGATTCCCCTTCTTAGGAATCTCACACTTGCCACCAGGATCACTGCATACAAGAAGCTGATCAGAGCTGAACACTGATGCACATCCCATCTCTCCTAAACATTCTCATGCCTCCACTGGTATGCCATCTAGGCCGACTGCCCTCACTTCTTCCTTGCTAATTCGAGACACTACACATCTCACTGAATACTGGAGATCTGAATACTCTCCATCAGTTCTTCCACGTATGAATGGAACAGCGTCTCTGCAGCGCTCCTGCCCGAATCGAACCGCTTTCGGAGTCTTTGTACTTGGTTGCGCTCTCATCTTCACTAACAGTGGAGATAACAAAAGGAAAAACGCAAAAATGGCGCAAACTGGCTACTGATGAATGAGAACGTTCTAGATTAGCGGCGCTTCAGGCGGGCTGAGGCGTAGCTGTGGGAACAAACCACAAATTAAAGAAACAGTGGCCACATTTTATGTCAATCACGTCGACCTGTTTAAATGAGGCGCGATCTTCTAGCGTTCACTGTGCCATCGACTGGTCAATTGCGATTGACGTATTGGGCACCCCTGGACACCCAATGCTCCTAGCTCTACTGCTTTTCCACTCGGCCTCTTTCATACACAGTTTGTCAATCCTTCTTATCTCCATCAAATCAGCTAGCACCCTCACTTTACCAGTCATACTCCCTACACAGTCTGAAGTTCACTTCATTTGAACATTCTCGTTACCTCTGGATCAGAATCTCACTTAAAATGGTGGAATACCCTACGTAGTGCACTTCACAGGAACAGATAATGTGAATGGAACGCTCCTACAGAATCGGCGCTGATGGTTGAAAGACGTTTTCTGAACCAGTCAGAGCTTCTGATTGTAATTGTTAGTAAGAAATGCTGTTATTTGCATTTATTCAGTTTGCGTCACACAGATGACGCGGTAATGAAACGCTCGATCGGCTTTCTAACGACTTCCTGTTTTACTTCACCACCGGGAAAAGTTTGGAGGTTTTTAATTATAAGCACATTTACAAAATAACGGATTCTGTTCCTAATGGGACGCACGCTTATAAATGTACTAGCATCTGGAAGAACAGAAGCTCAGGTAAGCAGCGGTTATGATTGTTTTTGCTGTGTTTGGGATTTTGGCCGCTGTGCCGTGATTTATCGAGCGCTTTTGTTCTGTAATGAAAACAAAACGTATCAGTTGAAGCTTTTAACTGGAACCTTCTTGTTACAGAAATTACATTCATTTACACGATGAGGAGGAAAGTAAAGACACGAAGTAAAACGGCTAAATACACTCGCTAATCTGTTGTTGTTTATATCTGAACTTATTTCTTTATTTCTTTATTTCTACACTACATTTATAATATATGTTTTGTGTAGATTATATTGACTCGTGACTCGACTCGGACTCTAGCCTAAAGACTCGTGACTCGACTCGGACTCTAGCCTGAAGACTCGTGACTCGACTCGGACTCTAGCCTAAATACTCGTGACTCGACTCGGACTCTAACCTAAATACTCGTGACTCGACTCGGACTCTAACCTAAATACTCGTGACTCGACTCGGACTCTAACCTAAAGACTAGTGACTCGACTCGGACTCTAGCCTAAAGACTCGTGACTCGACTCGGACTCTAGCCTAAAGACTCGTGACTCGACTCGGACTCTAGCCTAAAGACTCGTGACTCGACTCGGACTCTAACCTAAATACTCGTGACTCGACTCGGACTCTAGCCTAAAGACTCGTGACTCGACTCGGACTCTAGCCTAAAGACTCGTGACTCGACTCGGACTCTAGCCTAAAGACTCGTGACTCGACTCGGACTCTAGCCTAAAGACTCGTGACTCGACTCGGACTCTAGCCTAAAGACTCGTGACTCGACTCGGACTCTAGCCTAATGACTTGTGACTCGACTCAGACTCTAGTCTAAAGACTCGTGACTCGACTCGGACTCGTATTTTGTGACTTGTAAACATCTCTGCCTTGACCAATCCAGTATGTAAAACTTTTGAGCCATATATCTGATTTGGAACAGTTTCTACATTGGACTTGGTGTGTTTATATAAGATTGCAAAACAACCTGTAAACAAAGCTAAATAAACTCGTAGTGTTTTTATTAAACCGTTAGATGTATCAGTTTCGATCAATTAATTCTTTTTCTGAATCGGTTCAAATGAATCGGCTCATCCGTACTGAATCATGTGTGATGCTAACCGTTAGCGAAGCAGCTAACAGCTTGTGCGTTTAAATGAGCACCAATTAAAGCACCTCAAATCCTCACAGTGATGTTTTATTATGAACTCTAGTTTATTAATAATCACAATGTAGTTAAAATAAATGTGTAATAAATAAATAAATCGTTATTTTACTCACATACGATTCAGTTTAGTACAATCACATCAGCTGCTGCAGCTTGTTCTTCTTCTGTGGTTTATTGTCGGGTTGTGAAGAAGCTAAGAAACTGCATTAAAGCCACCTGCTGCACTGGAGGATGGAGCTGTGTGTACAGTCAGGCTGAAGCTGGTTTTTCATTTGAGAACAGTGGGTTCCCTCATTGACCCCGAGTGCCACATATGCTCATATTCAGCACAAACTCAGTAACAGTGAAGTGAGAGTGTTACGCTGGACTCGACTGGATTGCTGTGAGGAGGTGCTATCTAAGATGTCAAGTCAAGTCAAATTTATTTATAAAGCACTTTTTACAATACACATCGTTTCGAAGCAACTCAAAGCAACAGAATCCAGGACCAACAGACCAAAAACCCCCTGTTGAGCAGCCGAGGGCGACAGACTCAGTGGGAACCCCCGTCCTCCTCAGGTGGCCTGGAGGAAACTTTAAATAAACAGGATTTACACAAATCATACAAACACACAATTAAATTGAACTGAAAGTTATAACTAGCAAAAAAAAGTCAGTTGTAAGTTCTGGACATTTTTGGTGCAAACACGCAAGGTTCCCGTCACATCTAGCAGGAGCAGCATTGTTGGCACGACAGTCTCGACTTGCAGGATTCAACCTCGAGAGGGTGAACAGGTTTCCATCAGAACCACCTCGGGGTAAAACACCAGAAGATGTAGCTACAATGTGAATCATTAAGAGTAAAATATCAGTTCTACAGAGAGCAGCTTTAGACTCCGCCCACTAATTATTACATCATAACTAAGTTTCCTTGTTTAGTTTGGAAAAACGAATGAAAAGCCTGAGAAAATAAATCTGTTTTCAGTCTAGACTTAAACATTGAGACGTGTCCGAGTCCCGGACAGAGGCAGGAAGATTATTCCAGAGTTGTGGAGCTTTGTAAGAAAATGCTCTTCCACCAGCTTTGGTCTTTTTAATTTTAGGAACTATAAGTAACCCTGCATCTTGTGAACGAAGTGGACGTGCTGGGTTGTAGTAATTAATAAGCTCACTCAGATACTGTGGTACAGACCATGTAGCACTTTATAGGTTAGTAAAAGTATTTTGTAATCAATGCGGAATTTAACTGGCAGCCAGTGTAGAGATGATAGAACAGGAGTGATATGATCAAATTTTTTAGTTCTAGTTAGCACTCGAGCTGCTGCATTTTGAACTAACTGGAGTTTGTGTATGGATCTACCAGAGCATCCAGTTAGAAGAGCATTACAATAATCTAACCGAGAAGTTATAAACGCATGGATCAGTTTTTCGGCGTCATTAGCAGATAGTATATTTCTTATTTTAGAGATATTACGCAAATGATAGAAAGCAACTCTAGTAATATTATTAATGTGTGTATCAAAGGAAAGATCTGAATCTATTGTGACACCCAAGTTTTTTACATCTGAGCTGGGAGTAACAGAGAACGTGTTTAGGTTTAGCACCAGGCTAGACAACTTGTCTCTTGCAGCTTTAAAGCCAACAAGTAAAACCTCTGTTTTATCTGAATTAAGTAAAAGAAAATTACACGACATCCAGTTTTTTATGTTGTTTACACTTTAATCTTCTATCTTACTGATTGTGTCGGTATCATTTGGTTTGGCTGATATATACAGCTGAGTGTCATCTGCATAGCAGTGAAATTTTATGCCATGTTTATGAATAATTTCTCCTAGTGGAAGCATATAGAGTGTAAATAATAGCGACCCCTGTGGAACACCATACTTTACTTTTGTAGTTTCCAAGCATTTATTATTTACGTAAAGAAATTGCGAGCGGTCAGTCAGATATGATTTGAACCAAGAGAGTGCGAGTCCTTTAACACCTACTGTATTTTCTAGCCTCTCCAGTAAAATGTTCTGATCGACCGTATCAAACGCTGCACTAAGATCTAATAGAACAAGAAAAGAGACACATCCATTATCAGAGAACATTAATAAATCATTAACTACCCTAATTCATGCAGTTTTTGGTAATATGGTATTTTTCATGAATACAGTTTTGCTCACTGCTACACTAAACTAACTCTTAACATGGACTAAGCTAAGAACATAAACTTACAGACTAAGGAAAGTAATACAGATCCTAACAAACTAAGTAGGGAACAGAATTACAAGAGAGCTAGATCACAGGACTATCAAAGGACCGACTAATGCTGCCTGAACCGGAACTAAGATCTAGTAACAGATACACAGATATATACAAAGACAGATCCAAAGGTATATTTACACACCGATCAGCCATAACATTAAAACCACCTCCTTGTTTCTACACTCACTGTCCATTTTATCAGCTCCACTTACCATATAGAAGCACTTTGTAGTTCTACAATTACTGACTGTAGTACATCTGTTTCTCTGCATACTGTTTTAACCTGCTTTCACCCTGTTCTTCAATGGTCAGGACCCCCACAGGACCACCACTGCATGTTACTGTGGTTATCCAGTAACCCACGATTACTTCTGGGTGGTTGTTTGTATTGTACGCCTCCATCCACATGACATGACGACTAAACCCGTCAATGCGACCGTTTATAGAGATGCCGTACAATAAGATGTTGGGGCCTTGAATTAAGTACTGGTGACGACGCCAGTACTTCATTGCAAAGTTTCAACCCAGTTTATTACAAAGCCGTTTCAGCGTCCTTACGCTAATAACAAACTGGTGCTGATGTGCAGGAGATCGAGGATTTCTTTATTTGTGACACCGATACGAAGGTATAACTTTACCAAATCATGAACATCCCTCATTTTGAGAGGGAGGTTACTATGGCCATTATACTTACACTTTAATCTCGAAATTCTCTTTAAAGTGGCCCAAAAACGCCGTTGTACTAAATAGTCTCGAACTATTTAATTATTAAAAATCGACCAAAATAAAGATTTAAAGTTCACATCACAGATATCTCACAGTTAATTTTTTTTTTTTGATAAAAGCGTCTGCTAAATGCTGAAAATGTAAATGTGTATACACCGACCAGGCATAACATTATGACCACTGACAGGTGAAGTGAATAACACTGATCATCTCTTCATCACGGCACCTGTTAGTTGGGGGGATATACTGTATTAGGCAGCAAGTGAACATTTTATCCTCAAAGTTGATGTTAGAAGCAGGAAAAATGGGCAAGTGTGAGGATCTGTGATGGCTAGACGACCGGGTCAGAGCATCTCCAAAACTTCAGTGGTCATTATCTATCAAAAGTGTAAACCGGCGACAGGGTCATGGGCGGCCAAGGCTCATTGATGCACGTGTGGTCCGACAGACCTCCTGTAGCTCAAACTGCTGAAGAAGTTCATGCTGGTTCTGATAGGAAGGTGTCAGAATACACAGAGCATCACAGTTACTGGGCTGTTTCGGCAGCAAAAGGAGGACCAACCATCGGTGTATATTTATACATAAGGTTCATGCTAAATCTCCCGATTAAGTGTGAGGTTCCTGGTACTTGTAGAGAAGGTAATGACCACATTTACTGTAGTATAACGTGTACAACACTGATCCAGCCTCCAGCAGGCGGCTGTACTGCAGCTACTGAGCTACATCACACCGGAGAATCAGAGTCTCCAGCTCCTCAACCCACACCACCACAGAAGAAGCTCATGTATCCGTACTAGAGTGAATCAACTGTAAGTACAATATTGATCTGTTTATTCATTACACTTTAATTATGAGCTGTATTCTGATTAATAATAAAACCAGAGTTTATAATAGAATATCGCTTTAACTCCCTTCTCATTTAAATACAGACTGCTAGCTGCTCCGCTAACTGTTAGCACCGCTGATGAACCGATTCATTTAAAAATGAATCAAATTGTTCGGAACTGATTCAGAGTTGATTCACATTAAGTTCTTTTAGCTTTGATTACAGCTTGTTTTTGTAGTTTTAATTAACTCCAGTCTGTCTAATTGCTCGTAATTCTAACCCAAGATACACCGATCAGCCATAACATTAATACCACCTCCTTACCATATAGAAGCACTTTTTGGTTCTACAATTACTGACTGTAGTCCATCTGTTTCTCTGCATGCTTTGTTGCCCTCTTTCATGCTGTTCTTCAATGGTCAGGACCCCCACAGAGCAGGTATTATTTAGGTGGTGGATGATTCTCAGCACTGCAGTGACACTGACATGGTGGTGGTGTGTTAGTGTGTGTTGTGCTGTTATGAGTGGATCAGACACAGCAGCGCTGCTGGAGTTTTTAAACACCATGTCCACTCACTGTCCACTCTATTAGACGCTCCTACCTAGTCGGTCCACCTTGTAGACGTGAAGTCAGAGACGATCGCTCATCTATTGCTGCTGTTTGAGTCGGTCATCTTCTAGACCTTCATCAGTGGTCACAGGACGCTGCCCACGGGGCGCTGTTGGCTGGATGTTTTTGGTTGGTGGACGATTCTCAGTCCAGCAGTGACAGGTGTTTAGATCCACTCATACCAGCACAACACACACTAACACACCAGCACCATGTCAGTGTCACTGCAGTGCTGAGAATCGTCCACCACCTAAATAATACCTGCTCTGTGGTGGTCCTGTGGGGGTCCTGACCGTTGAAGAACAGCATGAAAGGGGGTAACAAAGCATGTAGAGAAACAGATGGACTACAGTCAGTAATTGTATAGACAGTGAGTGTTTTATACATTGTTGAATCTTCACTCTGTAGATCTTTTATGATGGAGGCAGCAGAAGTGGGAAACGTCGCCCCTGTGGATCTACAGAACAAAACAATAAAGAAGGAAGAAGATGAAGATGAAGGCTACCTCTGTAAGTAACGTCTAGCTCCACCCACATGTTCCTGTTAAGTTCTCCAGCTCCATCGGCATGCTCCTGTACAGGTATTTAGGGCTTGCTTCAGCACAAGTAAGATATGTTCGGAACAAACCTGAGTGATTGCACAAGAGAGGCAGAACGACACCAACATAACATCTCTAATCTCTAATCTCCAAAAATCCAGGAAAGTGACCATGACCCCCAAAGCCCTGTGACTTTGTCTAAAACTGGGTGGACAGTTTTAGGCAAACCCCTTCCTAGAGATCTAAAACCAGGTATAGCCGGAGCCACAGTACTAGCACATCCCTAGTTTACAAAGGCTAATCAAATGCCTGAGTAAATAAATATGTTTTTAAAATGGTTCGTGTTTGAATCACGACCAGAGGCGAGGAGAACATTTCAGAGTTGTGGGGTTATGTAGGAGAATGCTTGTAATTAATGTGGAATGATGAAAATAATAATAAGAAGAATATGATATTTATGAATATGAATAATTATTCCTAATAGTAGCATTTAGAGTGTAAATAATAAAGGTCCCAGTACTGACCCCTGTGGAACACAGTGCTTTTGTTTAAAATGCTGCTTTTTCTAGAATCCTGGAGTCTGGATGAAATAACAGTAACTAGGACTTGCATGATTGCTATGTGTTCAGATGGAGGAACACTAAACCCTGTGGAACACCTCAGCCCTGTAGGAAGTCTTTCTTTTGCCCCAGTGGACCAACAGCATGAAGGTTTCCAGGAGACGCCTATAAAAGAAGAAGATGCTGAATGTGAAGATGACCTCAGTAAGTACAGTAACCTTTTATGTAAAGAGGAATCGTGTGTCTGGATGTGTTTTGTAATATTTTGGTAATCTGCTTTTTGAATATCATTAAATGACATTAATTTTAGCAACACTTACTATTAATAATACAAACAACTTGATCTCTATTTTAAGTCAAATGTATTTATATCATCCCTTTTACAATGAACCATTGTAAAGAGCGCAGGGTCAGCCATTGTACCCTGGAGCAGACAGGGTTAAGGACCTTGCTCGAGGGCCCAACAGTGGTGCATAGCTAGGATTCAATCTCTCAACCCTTCAGATGATTGCCCAAAGCTCTACCCACTAGGCTAAACCCCCTAACGAGACCTTCATCCTCTTTCGGTGGTCTAGAGAATAATGTGGACGGGTTTTAATTAGATTCAGTAAACAGATCCTACATTAATAAATATTTATCAGCGCCCACCTTCCCCGTCATCAACAAACCTGAGTGATTGCACGAGAGAGGCAGAACGACACCAACATAAAATATCTAACCACCAAAAATCCAGGAAAATGACCATGACCCCCCAAAGGAGAATGCTTGTAATTAATGTGGAATTATAAGAATAATAAAAATAAGAATATGATATTTATGGATATGAATAGTAGCCTTTAGAGTGTAAATAATAGAGGTCCCAGTACTGACCCATGTGGAACACCGTGCTTTCGTTTACAATGCTGCTTTTTCTAGAATCTTGGAGACCAACAAAAAAAGTCATTGTTGTATTAATGCTGCTGGTTATTGGAGGCATTGAGATTTCTTTGTAACGACCTCTCCTACATAACCCAACAACCCCAGTCGTTTAGTTTCGTTTCTTCTGCACATATTGATGGAATTTCAGATGGAGGAGCGTTAAACCCTGTGGGACACATTCTCTTCACAGGTCACATTATCCCAGTGGACCAACAGCATGAAGATTTCCTTCAGAAGCCTATAAAAGAAGAAGATCCTGAAGATGAAGACGACTTCAGTAAGAAATGAATTTGTAATCAGTTAAGATATTTGGGCCAAAGTAGCTCAACCTTCTGTCATGTAGATGACGTCTGATTGTAGTTAGGGAGACGCTCAGGCCTCTCCAGTCATTCTTCTTACTGTAGACGTACTGCACATCCTCTTCCAGCCAGATTCTTAACATCTCCAGTAGGGTTAAGGGTTCTTCATTACTGGTCAGAAGAGGCACTGTCCAAATCTTATTTGATGTTGATGTTGATTCGTTGATTAGGTGTTTAGGAGGAAGTTGTCAGTGCAACACCACCTGATTGTTTTTATGAGAAGTCTATGTACACCGATCAGCCATAACATTAAAACCACCTCCTTGTTTCTACACTCACTGTCCATTATATCAGCTCCACTTACCATATAGAAGCACTTTGTAGTTCTACAATTACTGACTGTAGTCCATCTGTTTCTCTACATGCTTTGTTACCCCCTTTCACCCTGTTCCTCAATGGTCAGGACCCCCACAGGACCACCACAGAGCAGGTATTATTTAGGTGGTGGATCATTCTCAGCTCTGCAGTGACACTGACATGGTGGTGGTGTGTTAGTGTGTGTTGTGCTGGTATGAGTGGATCTAAACACCTCACTGTCACTGCTGGACTGAGAATCGTCCACCAACCAAAAACACTCAGCCGACAGCGCCCCGTGGGCAGCGTCCTGTGACCACTGATGAAGGTCTAGAAGATGAGCGACTCAAACAGCAGCAATAGATGAGCGATCGTCTCTGACTTTACAGCTACGAGGTGGACCGACTAGGTAGGAGTGTCTAATAGAGTGGACAGTGAGTGGACACGGTGTTTAAAAACTCCAGCACAACACACACTAACACACCAGCACCATGTCAGTGTCACTGCAGTGCTGAGAATCATCCACCACCTAAATAATACCTGCTCTGTGGTGGTCCTGTGGGGGTCCTGACCATTGAGGAACAGGGTGAAAGGGGGTAACAAAGCATGTAGAGAAACAGATGGACTACAGTCAGTAATTGTAGAACTACAAAGTGCTTCTATATGGTGAAGAAAATATGAACTTCTCACCTCAAGCTTTATAATTGTTCATTAGTGTTTTTTTTACTTTGTGTTTCTTCTCTCCTGCTGCAGAACTGAACCACGATTTTCTCTCCTGTACGACCCACAATCACCTCCCCACCACCGAGAGCTGCCACACCCACACGTATGAGACATTTCTAGCATCTAGAGACGTCGAGTATAATCTGATGCCCACTGGAACCTCCAGACATCAGCAAACGTCTTATATCTGCTCTGATTGTGGGAAGAGTTTTAGGTTTCGGAGCGATCTCAAAACCCACCAGCGCATTCACACCGGAGAGAAACCGTACTGCTGCTCACAGTGTGGTAAGTGTTTTAGTAACCAGACTAATTTAAAAACGCATCAGCGCATTCACACCGGCGAGAAGCCGTATCAGTGCTCGCAGTGCGCGAAGAGCTTTACTGACCAGAGTGCTTTGAAAAGACACCAGCGCATTCACACGGGAGAGAAACCGTACCAGTGCTTGCAGTGCGGAAAGTGTTTCAACCAGCAGATCAACCTGACAAACCACCAGCGCATTCACACCGGAGAGAAACCGTACCAGTGCTCAGAGTGTCAAAGGAGTTTCACCGACAAGGGCTCTCTCATGAACCACCAGCGCATTCACACCGGAGAGAAGCCGTACTGCTGCTCACAGTGTGGAAAGTGCTTTACCTTCCTGAGATATTTGAAGATCCACCAGCGCGTTCACACCGGAGAGAAACCCTACTGCTGCTCGCACTGCGAGAAAGGTTTCAAGCAACAGATCGATCTAATCAAACACCAGCGCATTCACACCGGAGAGAAGCCGTATTGCTGCTCGCAGTGCGGGAAGTGCTTTAATCAGCAGAGCAACCTTAAGATCCACCAGCGCATTCACACCGGAGAGAAGCCCTATCAGTGCTCGGACTGTGAAAAGAGCTTTACGGACCAGGGTACTTTCAAAACGCACCAGCGCATTCACACCGGAGAAAAGCCGTACCAGTGCCCCGTGTGTGGGAAGTGTTTCATTAAGAAATATCCTCTTACAACCCACCAGCGCATTCACACCGGAGAGAAACCGTACTGCTGCTCGCAGTGCGGGAAGAGCTTTAGCAACAAGAGTAATTTTAGAACCCACCAGCGCATTCACACTGGAGAAAAAGCGTATCAGTGCTCACAGTGAAAACAGATTCTTCTGAAAGTGCACCAGCGCATTCACACTGCAGAGAATTACTCCTTTCTGAGGGAAAATTGAAGTACGTATTGAAGAATATAAATGGTTTATTATGTATTTAAGCCTTCTAATAGGCGTTTCACCATATTTGTACTGTTCCTGTGCTGATTGGACCATTAATGTTAATATTAACCAATAATGTTGAGTTTCTTTCTCTGTTGTAACCAATCAGATCAGATAACACACTGTGCTATTACGTTCTATTAAGATACTGGAGTTGGTAGAGCGTCTTCCAGTCTGTAATAAACCATTAATAAAAACATATAACCAGTGTGACCAGTGCTTCATTTTCATTTTAAGAGGATTTACACCAGTGGTTCATGACACCAGCCGGCACACACATCACTGTTAACGACCACAATACATGTTTCCACTGTGTGATGGTCCATCCTAGATGCCTCCGAGCCCAGAGAAGTCGACGCCGCTTTTGTACTTGGTTTGTTTGTGCAGTAACTCTGTATTGTAGAGCTTGATAAAGGTTTGATAAACTAATCCCTCACCCATGTGCTTATATCAGCTAGTGCTGAGTGGAGGTTCTTGATGCGGCGCTGTCTGAGAGATGGAAGATCACGAGCGTTCAGATTAAGCTTTACACACTGAAATTCCTCCTGATTCCTTGAATGGTTTAATGATATTCTGCACTGTAGAGGGAGAACATGCAAATATCTTCCAATCTTTCTTTGAGGTTCATTGTTTTTAAACATTTCAATCATTTTCTCACACATTTGTGTACAAACTGGATCCTCTGATCATCTTTACTCATCAGAGACTCTCAGCCTTTCCTGGATGCTGCTTTTGTACCAAACCATGATCACAATCACCTGTTTGGAATCACATGTCGGTGTCACTGCAGTGCTGAGAATGATCCACCACCAAAGTAATACCTACTCCGTAGTGGTCCTGTGGGGGTCCTGACCATTGAAGGACAGCATGAAAGGGGGTAACAAAACATGCAGAGAAACAGATGGACTACAGTCAGTAATTGTAGAACTACAAAGTGCTTCTATATGGTAAGTGGAGCTGATAAAATGGACAGTGAGTGCAGAAACAAGGAGGTGGTTTTAATGTTATGGCTGATCAGTGTAAGAGGCAGAACAATGAAAGCCCGAGATCTCTATTCACTGCGGATTTTATGATTTTGGACAACCAAACTCTGCATGTTTGCCTAAAGCCAGAGTCACAAATCTAAGGGGCTTAAACTCAGCACAGTGAGATTGACCCAACATATACAAATTGGGACAGCAGGTGGGACAGACCACCAGACTGCACAAACCCCCCAGAGCCGAGAAACCCTGGTTTATAAAGACTGATCAAAAGCCTGAGTAAATAAATATGTTTTAATCTGTACTTGAAGACCCAAACATAGACAATGAGATCATTCCGTCATTAAAACATGTTATTTTATTTATAGCTAAATTGCAATGTCTGAATCTTTTTGATTGCAACTATATAAGGCCAAATTGTGAGGGCTAAACAACCAGGTCAGAGCATCTCTAATGGTTGGTGCTTACCAATGGTGGTCCAAAAAAGAAGTCCCACAGAAAAAGTACTGTAGCACAAATGACTGAAAAAAATCATGCTGGCTTTTATAGAAAGGTATTACAACCCAAGGTGCATCTAATACTGAAAATAGGTCAGCAGGAGACCAATGAGAGTGTCCATGCTGACTGCTGCCCATTGCCAAAGGCGCCTACATAGGGCATGTGAGCATCAGAACTTGACCATAGAGCAATTGCACCAGGAATCACTATGGTAAGAGAGAAGCCGGAAGAGGCAGTGTGCTCCTCTGGGCAATGTTCTGCTGGGAAACCTTTGATCCTGGCATTTATGTGGATGGTACTTTATGCATCACATATCTAAACATTGCTGCAGGTCAAGTAACTACTTTTATTACAACAACATTCATTAATTCGTAAAAGAGTGACCTCTTTTAGCAGGACAATGCACCCTGACTATAATTATTATTATTATTTTGTTTACTAAGGCAGCGACTGGTTCAGATGTCTGGCTGTCTTAATAATTAAGGGTATTTTACTGTCATATTTATGATTCAGGGTCATTTGTGTCACAATACTATGGCTCAGTTACTATGGCAGCTCTAAAGAGAATGGAAAGGCAGCTGGCCCAGATGACTTACCAATGGAGATTGGAGGAGTTGCAATGTGTGGTTGTACATCTACAGAAAGCTTATGATAAGGTGCCAAGGAGTGGCAGAGAAGTATGTGAGAGTGGAGCAATATAAGTATGAGGACAGTGTGACAGCGGTAAGATGTGCAGTAGGAATAAAGAACGGGTTTAGGATCAGCTCTGAGTCCTTTCTTGTTTACAATAGTCATTTACAAGCTGCCAGATGAGGTTTGGCAGAAGTATCCATGGAATATGTTGTTCACGGAGGAAACTGTGATGAGTGAGAGTAGGATGCAGGTTGGAGAGCCTGGATAAATGGAAGCATGCATTGAAGAGTAAATAGGAGGGCGGGCAGAGGAAAGACTAACTTAGAGGAGTTGAGGTGATAAAAGTAAACAAGTTAAAAAACATGGGGTCGAGTGCACAAAGTAATGGAGTAATGAGGCCTGCTTTGTTATATGGCTTGGAGGTGGTAACACTAACCAAAAAGCACAAACTTAAAGACGAGGATGCTGGAGTTGGCAGAGCTGAGGATGCTCAGATTCTCATTGGGGACAGCACAGGTAGACTGTTTTGGAGACAAAGTTAGGAAGGTGAGATTGAGATGATTCAGGCATGTGCAGAAGAGGGATGAGAGCTATATCTGCAGAAGGGTGCAGAGCATGGAGTCAGCAGACACGAGGAGAGGAGGAAGGTTAAAGAAGAGGTTTATGGATATTGTATGGAATAACAGAGGAGGATGCTCAAAACAGGGCGAGATGTAGATGGATGACCCGTAATGAAAACAGCCGGAGGAAGAAGAAATGTGTGCAGCTCCTGGAGTGTGTAAGAATTAGACAGTTAGGAAATTAAGTGTTTTTAAAGCACAAAAGAGCATGCTGGTACTTTCTGGAAAACATAACTAAATTACAACCCCTGGCAAAAATTATGGAATCACCACTCTTGGAAGATGTTCTTTCAATTGTTTAATTTTGTAGAAAAAAAAGAAATCACAGACATGCCACAAAACTATCATTTCTCAAACTGTCAACCCTCTGGCATTAAGAAACAATAAAAAAAGAAACAAATATAATAGTTGTGGTCAGTCACAATTGCTTTTTTTTAGATCAAGTAGAGGAAAAAAATATGGAATCACTCAAATCTGAGGAAAAAATTATGGAATCATTAGAAAACACTGCACCATTATTACTTTGTTGCACCACCTCTGGCTTTTATAATGGTTTAAACTCTCTGAGGCATGGAGTTAACTAATGACAAACAGTATTCTTCATCAATCTGCCTTCAACTGTCTCTTGCTGTTGCCAGATCAGCTTTGCAGGTTGGAACCTTGTCATTGACCATTTTCTTCAATTTCCACCAGAGATTTTCAAATGGATTGAGATCCGGACTATTTGCAGGCCATGCCATTGACATTATATGTTTTCTTGAAGGAAAGTTTTCACGTCCTTTGCCCTATGGCAAGATGCATTATCATCTTGAAAAATGAAGTCATCATCACCAAACATCCTTTCAACTGATGGAATAAGAAAAGCGTCCAAAATTTCAATGTGGACTTTGGCATTTATTGAAGACCATCTCCCCTGTGCCTTTACCCGACATGCAGGCCCATATCATCAACAACTGTGGAAATTAACATGTTTTCTTTAGGCAGTTATCTTCATAAATTTCATTGGACAGACACCAAACAAAAGTTCCAGCATCATCACCTTGCCCAATGCAGATTCGCGATTCATCACTGAAGATCACTTTTATCCAGTCACCCACAGTCCACGATTGCTTTTCTTTAGCCTACTTTAACCTTGTTCTTTTCTTTTTAGGTGTTAATGGTGGCTTTTGTTTGGCTTTTCTGTATGTAAATCCCATTTCTTTTAGGTGATTTCTTACAGTTCAGTCACAGACATTGACTCCACTTTCCGGCCACTTGTTTCTCATTTGTTTTGTTGTGCATTTTCTGTTTTCAAGACATATTGCTTTAAGTTTTCTATCTTGATGCTTTGATGTCTTACTTGGTCTACCAGTATGCTTCCCTTTTACAACCTTCCCATTTTGTTTGTACTTGGTCCAGATTTTAAACACAGCTTACTGGGAACAACCAACATCTTTTGCGACATTCCACAATGATTTATCTTCTTGAAGGAGTTTTATAATCCTCTCATTTGTTTCAACTGACATATCTTGTGTTGGAACCATGATTCATGACAATCTGCTTTGTGCAACAGCTCTCCGAGGTGTAAGCACTCTTTTTAAACTGAAGAATAATTAGCAAATCTAATCTGCTGCAGATGTTTTGTTTTTAAACTGCAAATTACAGAGTGATTCCATAATTTTTTCCTCAGATTTGAGTGATTCCATATTTTTTTCCTCTACTTGATCTAAAAAAAAGCAATTGTGACTGACCACAACTATTATATTTGTTTCTTTTTTTTTATTGTTTCTTAATGCCAGAGGGTTGACAGTTTGAGAAATGATAGTTTTGTGGCATGTCTGTGATTTATTTTTTTTCTACAAAATTAAACAATTGAAAGAACATCTTCCAAGAGTGGTGATTCCATAATTTTTGCCAGGGGTTGTAGTAAAACGAACAATGTGATTACCTGTATTTGGGAGGAAGAGTGGAGAGGCACGTAATCCAAGTTGCTTGAGGTCCAGTGTTAAGTTTCCACGGTCAGTGTTGGTTTGGGGAGCCATGTTATCTGCTGGTGTGGGTCTACTGTGTTATATCAAGTCCAAAGTCAGCACAGCCGTCTACCAAGTCTACCACTTCATGCTTCCCCCTGCTGACGAGCTTTATGGAGATGCTGATTTCATTTTCCAGCAGGACTTGGCACTTGCCCACACCGCCAAAAGTACCAATACCTGGTTTAATAACCACGATATCACTGTGCTTGATTGGCCCGCAAACTCACCTGACCTAAACCCAGTAGAGAATCTATGGGGTATTGTCAAGAGGAATTTGAGAGACACCAGACCCAACAATGCAGACGAGCTGAAGGCCACAATTAAAGCAACCTGGGCTTCTATTCGCCTCCATGCCACGCCGCATTGATGTATCGAATGTTATTTAAAATGTAGCGAATTACAATTCTTAATACCAAACATACTTAAGTAAAAGTAAAATTACTGGTTGTAAAATCTACTTTAAAAAGTACAAGTACACAAAAAAATACTCAATTACAGTAACATGAGTAAATGTCATTCCTTACTTTCCACCTCTGTTGGATAACCCCAATTTTGCTTTACGGTTAAATCCAGTTCAAGGCAATCCGTACGAAGCGCGTTGCACACTGTGCAAGAAGATCTTCAAGCTCGGTACGATGGGAATAAAAGCTGTGGAATCGTACATGGCGTGCGAGAAACACAGAGCGGTGGCAAAAACTCGCTATCAGAAAATTAGAAAAGTTAGGGAAAAATGAGAGAAAATTGAGACCCAGTTTCTGGTTTATACAAAACTGTTCATTTAAGTTTAAATCATTAAATATTGGTTAAACAGAAAATACAGCACTCGCATGCTTATAATAAAGTCTGTAAACATAATGTTGATCTGCTGCTTTGTTACTGCGACAGTGGTCTTAATTTTTGTCTCAGAGTGCTATTAAAAAGTCTTAATGATTTAAACTTAAATGAACAGTTTTGTATAAACCAGAAACTGGGTCTCAATTTTCTCTCATTTTTCCCTAACTTTTCTAATTTTCTGATAGCGAGTTTTTGCCACCGCTCTGTGTTTCTCGCACGGCATGTACGATTCCACAGCTTTTATTCCCATCGTACCGAGCTTGAAGATCTTCTTGCACAGTGTGCAACGCGCTTCGTACGGATTGCCTTGAACTGGATTTAACCGTAAAGCAAAATTGGGGTTATCCAACAGAGGTGGAAAGTAAGGAATGACATTTACTCATGTTACTGTAATTGAGTATTTTTTTGTGTACTTGTACTTTTTAAAGTAGATTTTACAACCAGTAATTGTACTTTTACTTAAGTATGTTTGGTATTAAGAATTGTAATTCGCTACATTTTAAATAACATTCGATACTGAGTAAAAAAAAATGCTGCAGTGAATTCTCGCATCTGGGAAACTGCTGCAGTGAATTCTGGGATGGAAAATAAACTGGTGCTAAAATAAAGGAGCTGTAATCTAGATATAGAGGAGGGAGGGAAGGGTGATTTTAAAAGTTTAACATGTTTGGAGTTTGATGTTTCATTATTTGATAACAGTCTGATGTGAAAGAACGGCAAAGTTTTGTCTCTTACATCCTGAAGGTTTTCTTTGGGTCATTTAGTAAAAGTTACAACACTTATAACCTTGACTTGTGTTGAGTTATGAGATCTGCAGTATGATGTTGTTTGGTATTTGTTGGTGATGAGAAGAAGGCTGGTCTATAGAATCCACAATTAATGCCAACTTCAGTGCTTATACAGTTCGATAATGTATTATGGGATGGTCTGTACTAAAATGACACATGACACATCTCTAAATGTTTTAAATGTTGTATCAACATGTTTTTCTATTATATTTTAATTAAAAACAACTATTGTGAGATTTATATCCACTTGTCCTGTTTACATTACACAGGAGAGACACGCCCTCCTGTTAAAAAAAAGTAACGTTTACTCCGAGTACATTTTAAATGAGTTACTTTTTACTCGAGTAGATTTTTAGACTAGTAATTTTACTCGTACTTAAGTAAAAATTCATTAAAGTAATAGTACTTTTACTTGAGTACAATATTTTAGTACTCTTTCCACCTCTGTTGTCCAACCAGTTATTATTAAATTTCCACTTCCCCATGCCAGCAGTGGCGTTTAGATAGATAGATACTTTATTGATCCTGAAGGAAATTAGTCCCAGTAGCATTGTACATCAAATCAAATCAAATACACACTATAAAAAATTACAATATAAATTCGAAAAAGTACAAACACTTCTGACAGATTGAATGTAACCTGAGTTTTACATATACTGCATAGCTACAGAGCAGTTATTGATAATGAGGATGGATTGAGTGTAAATAAACAAAATAACCAAATGGAATGGAATTAGAAAGAGCAGGAAGGTTACCTCAGATTAGCGCCCCTCGGAACCATTAAGACTGCCGTTGGTTCCGCTCAGTTCAGTCCGCCGTTTAAACAGTTAAACAACTTGCATACGAAATCTGGAGATTACGAGATACAATCCGCCAAAATAAAACCAAAATTATATTTACACTCTGTGGCATTTTTAAGACCAGTGGCAGATGAATTTAAGACTTTTAAAGACAAATTAAGGCCTTTTTTTAAGATAAACGAATGTAAGACTTTTTAAGGATCCGCGGACACCCTGTGTAATTTATTGAGATGCACCTGTATAGCGTGTTACTCTGCGGGTTACGACTCTACGTAGGACTCCGTTGCTGGTTGCTGAAAATAGGAGCATGATGGGCCTACCACTCTCTCAGAATCTTCAGCCTGAATCGAATGGATTTCTAAAAAGTTAGGACAACACACCAAACATTGAGACGATGCTTTTATTGTTTCTAAATGGATCCGGATGAACGGTACATGAGCAGGATCATGTTTATCATCTTCCTGTACATATCGTCTGCATTACAGCGAGGCAGAACTACACCTTACACCTTAGAGTTGTGTTATTTAATATTAAAAATCGTAGCTCTTTATAACTCACTGGCTTCGCAGCGTCTTTCTGACTGGTCCTCTAACGACAAAAAAATACTCAGCCACTCACAAAAGCTTGTAGTGAAAAACACAATCTTTGTAGCCACATTTCTATAGAAGTGATACTAATAATAGCAAATCATTTACAGTTCTAAAATACAATGACATCAAGTAATTATCTAGGTAAAAACATACTGTCATTATTACTGTTTACTACAATCATGTTAATGCTTTATAAACCTAGAATTGCATTATTTAATCCAAAAAAATCAATGAAAACATGCAAAAAATGAGTGTAGCCACATTTAGTGTAGAGTGAAGAGCTTCTGCTGTCCACCACAGTCAATGATACACCAAGAGTCCTGGGTTACTTCTTTACCAGTCAGTGATCTACCAAGAGTCCTGGGTTACTTCTTTACCAGTCAGTGATCTACCAAGTGTCCTGGGTTACTCGTCCACCACAGTCAATGATACACCAAGAGTCCTGGGTTACTTCTTTACCAGTCAGTGATCTACCAAGAGTCCTGGGTTACTCGTCCACTACAGTCAGTGATCTACCAAGAGTCCTGGGTTACTTCTTTACCAGTCAGTGATCTACCAAGAGTCCTGGGTTACTTGTCTACTAGTCAGTGATCTGCCATGATTTATGGGTTACTTGTCCACTACAGTCAGTGATCTACCAAGAGTCCTGGGTTACTTCTTTACCAGTCAGTGATCTACCAAGAGTCCTGGGTTACTTGTCTACTAGTCAGTGATCTGCCATGATTTATGGGTTACTTGTCCACTACAGTCAGTGATCTACCAAGAGTCCTGGGTTACTCGTCCACTACAGTCAGTGATCTACCAAGAGTCCTGGGTTACTCGTCCACTACAGTCAGTGATCTACCAAGAGTCCTGGGTTACTCGTCCACTACAGTCAGTGATCTACCAAGAGTCCTGGGTTACTTGTCCACTACAGTCAGTGATCTACCAAGAGTCCTGGGTTACTTCTTTACCAGTCAGTGATCTACCAAGAGTCCTGGGTTACTTGTCTACTAGTCAGTGATCTGCCATGATTTATGGGTTACTTGTCCACCAGTCAGTGATCTGCCAAGAGTCCTGAGTTCTGGGTTACTTGTCCACCAGTCAGTGATCCGCCAAGAGTCTTGGTTACTTGTCTACCAGTCTGTGATCTACCAAGAATTCTGGGTTACTTGTCTACCAGTCTGTGATCTACCAAGAGTCCTGGGTTACTTGTTTACCAGTCAGTGATCTACCAAGAGTCCTGGGTTACGTGTCCACCAGTCAGTGATCTACCAAGAGTCCTGGGTTACTTGTTTACCAGTCAGTGATCTACCAAGAGTCCTGGGTTACGTGTCCACCAGTCAGTGATCTACCAAGAATTCTGGGTTACTTGTCCACCAGTCAGTGATCTACCAAGAGTCCTGGGTTACTTGTCCACCAGTCAGTGATCTACCAAGAGTCCTGGGTTACTTGTTCACCAGTCCTTGATCTACCAAGAGTCCTGGGTTACTTGTTCACCAGTCCTTGATCTACCAAGAATTCTGGGTTACTTGTCCACCAGTCAGTGATCTACCAAGAGTCCTGGGTTACTTGTCCACCAGTCCTTGATCTACCAAGAGTCCTGGGTTACTTGTCCACCAGTCAGTGATCTAACAAGAGCCCTGGGTTACTTGTCCACCAGTCAGTGATCTACCAAGAGTCCTGGGTAACTTGTCTACCAGTCAGTGATCTAACAAGAGTCCTGGGTTACTTGTTCACCAGTCCTTGATCTACCAAGAGTCCTGGGTTACTTGTTCACCAGTCCTTGATCTACCAAGAGTCCTGGGTTACTTGTTTACCAGTCCTTGATCTACCAAGAGTCCTGGGTTACTTGTTTACCAGTCAGTGATCTACCAAGAGTCCTGGGTTACTTGTCCACCAGTCAGTGATCTACCAAGAGTCCTGGGTTACTTGTTCACCAGTCCTTGATCTACCAAGAGTCCTGGGTTACTTCTTTACCAGTCAGTGATCTACCAAGAGTCCTGGGTTGCTGGTTCACCAGTCCTTGATCTACCAAGAATTCTGGGTTACTTGTCCACCAGTCAGTGATCTAACAAGAGCCCTGGGTTACTTGTCCACCAGTCAGTGATCTACCAAGAGTCCTGGGTTACTTGTCCACCAGTCAGTGATCTAACAAGAGTCCTGGGTTACTTGTTCACCAGTCCTTGATCTACCAAGAGTCCTGGGTTACTTGTTCACCAGTCCTTGATCTACCAAGAGTCCTGGGTTACTTGTTTACCAGTCCTTGATCTACCAAGAGTCCTGGGTTACTTGTTTACCAGTCAGTGATCTACCAAGAGTCCTGGGTTACTTGTCCACCAGTCAGTGATCTACCAAGAGTCCTGGGTTACTTGTCCACCAGTCAGTGATCTACCAAGAGTCCTGGGTTACTTGTTCACCAGTCCTTGATCTACCAAGAGTCCTGGGTTACGTGTCCACCAGTCAGTGATCTACCAAGAGTCCTGGGTTACTTCTTTACCGGTCAGTGACCTACCAAGAGTCCTGGGTTACTTGTTCACCAGTCCTTGATCTACCAAGAATTCTGGGTTACTTGTTCACCAGTCCTTGATCTACCAAGAGTCCTGGGTTACTTGTTCACCAGTCCTTGATCTACCAAGAGTCCTGGGTTACGTGTCCACCAGTCAGTGATCTACCAAGAGTCCTGGGTTACTTCTTTACCGGTCAGTGACCTACCAAGAGTCCTGGGTTACTTGTTCACCAGTCCTTGATCTACCAAGAATTCTGGGTTACTTGTTCACCAGTCCTTGATCTACCAAGAGTCCTGGGTTACTTGTCCACCAGTCAGTGATCTACCAAGAGTCCTGGGTTACTTGTCCACCAGTCAGTGATCTAACAAGAGTCCTGGGTTACTTGTTCACCAGTCCTTGATCTACCAAGAGTCCTGGGTTACTTGTTCACCAGTCCTTGATCTACCAAGAGTCCTGGGTTACTTGTTTACCAGTCCTTGATCTACCAAGAGTCCTGGGTTACTTGTTTACCAGTCAGTGATCTACCAAGAGTCCTGGGTTACTTGTCCACCAGTCAGTGATCTACCAAGAGTCCTGGGTTACTTGTTCACCAGTCCTTGATCTACCAAGAGTCCTGGGTTACTTCTTTACCAGTCAGTGATCTACCAAGAGTCCTGGGTTGCTGGTTCACCAGTCCTTGATCTACCAAGAATTCTGGGTTACTTGTCCACCAGTCAGTGATCTAACAAGAGCCCTGGGTTACTTGTCCACCAGTCAGTGATCTACCAAGAGTCCTGGGTTACTTGTCCACCAGTCAGTGATCTAACAAGAGTCCTGGGTTACTTGTTCACCAGTCCTTGATCTACCAAGAGTCCTGGGTTACTTGTTCACCAGTCCTTGATCTACCAAGAGTCCTGGGTTACTTGTTTACCAGTCCTTGATCTACCAAGAGTCCTGGGTTACTTGTTTACCAGTCAGTGATCTACCAAGAGTCCTGGGTTACTTGTCCACCAGTCAGTGATCTACCAAGAGTCCTGGGTTACTTGTCCACCAGTCAGTGATCTACCAAGAGTCCTGGGTTACTTGTTCACCAGTCCTTGATCTACCAAGAGTCCTGGGTTACGTGTCCACCAGTCAGTGATCTACCAAGAGTCCTGGGTTACTTCTTTACCGGTCAGTGACCTACCAAGAGTCCTGGGTTACTTGTTCACCAGTCCTTGATCTACCAAGAATTCTGGGTTACTTGTTCACCAGTCCTTGATCTACCAAGAGTCCTGGGTTACTTGTTCACCAGTCCTTGATCTACCAAGAGTCCTGGGTTACGTGTCCACCAGTCAGTGATCTACCAAGAGTCCTGGGTTACTTCTTTACCGGTCAGTGACCTACCAAGAGTCCTGGGTTACTTGTTCACCAGTCCTTGATCTACCAAGAATTCTGGGTTACTTGTTCACCAGTCCTTGATCTACCAAGAGTCCTGGGTTACTTGTCCACCAGTCAGTGATCTACCAAGAGTCCTGGGTTACTTGTCCACCAGTCAGTGATCTAACAAGAGTCCTGGGTTACTTGTTCACCAGTCCTTGATCTACCAAGAGTCCTGGGTTACTTGTTTACCAGTCAGTGATTTACCAAGAGTCCTGGGTTACTTGTTCACCAGTCCTTGATCTACCAAGAGTCCTGGGTTACTTGTTTACCAGTCCTTGATCTACCAAGAGTCCTGGGTTACTTGTTTACCAGTCAGTGATCTACCAAGAGTCCTTGGTTACTTGTTTACCAGTCAGTGATCTACAAAGAATTCTGGGTTACTTGTCCACCAGTCAGTGATCTACCAAGAGTCCTGGGTTACTTGTTTACCAGTCAGTGATCTACCAAGAGTCCTTGGTTACTTGTTTACCAGTCAGTGATCTACCAAGAGTCCTGGGTTACTTGTCCACCAGTCAGTGATCTACCAAGAATTCTGGGTTACTTGTCCACTACAGTCAGTGATCTACCAAGAGTCCTGGGTTACTTGTCCACTACAGTCAGTGATCTACCAAGAGTCCTGGGTTACTTCTTTACCAGTCAGTGATCTACCAAGAGTCCTGGGTTACTTGTCTACTAGTCAGTGATCTGCCATGATTTATGGGTTACTTCTTTACCGGTCAGTGACCTACCAAGAGTCCTGGGTTACTTGTTCACCAGTCCTTGATCTACCAAGAATTCTGGGTTACTTGTTCACCAGTCCTTGATCTACCAAGAGTCCTGGGTTACTTGTCCACCAGTCAGTGATCTACCAAGAGTCCTGGGTTACTTGTCCACCAGTCAGTGATCTAACAAGAGTCCTGGGTTACTTGTTCACCAGTCCTTGATCTACCAAGAGTCCTGGGTTACTTGTTTACCAGTCAGTGATTTACCAAGAGTCCTGGGTTACTTGTTCACCAAAGTTAGTGATCTACCAAGAGTCCTGGGTTACTTGTCCACCAGTCAGTGATCTGCCAAGAGTCCTGGGTTACTTGTCTACCAAAGTTAGTGATCTACCAAGAGTCCTGGGTTACTTGTCCACCAGTCAGTGATCTGCCAAGAATTCTGGGTTACTTGTCTACCAAAGTTAGTGATCTACCAAGAGTCCTGGTTACTTGTCTACCAGTCAGTGATCTGTCCTGGTTACTTGGAATTAACTCCACTGTCTTGGTGGAGAAGCCAGTGCTAGGACTACACCAGTAAGGGAAGCGGTTTCATCTCTGGTCCTGGTATCGAACCCGTGTCTTTAAAGTTCTCTGCCGAAAGCATGATGGGGAAAATAAACAGCTTTTATTTAAGTCTCCGGTTTGGATTTGAATTCTATCCACACTGAGAGCAAAAATATATCTTCTCTGTGGTCTGCAGGCTGTGTAAGGAACCCTGCTCAGTAAAGCTGTGTTCACCTTGTGAAGTGAAATATGGATCCTCACCAGCGTTGACGTGCTGGAGTTCCTTCAGATGACTCTGATGTTTAAAGCTCTTCCCACACTGTGAGCACTGATATGGTTGCTCTTTGTTGTGAGTGCGCTGGTGCGTCTTAACGCTGCTTTGCCGGTTAAAACTCTTCCCGCACTCCGAGCACTGATAGGGTTTCTCTCCGGTGTGAATGCGCTGGTGTATTTTGAGATCGCTCTGTTGATTAAACGTGTTCCCGCACTGCAAGCACTGGTACGGCTTCTCCCCGGTGTGAATGAGCTGGTGCCTTTTTAACGAACTCTGGTCGGCAAAGCTCTTTCCGCACTGCGAGCACTGGTACGGTCTCTCTCTCGTGTGAATGCGCTGGTGTATTTTCAGATGACTGTGCCGATTAAACGTCTTGCCGCAGTCCGAGCACTGGTAGGGCTTCTCTCCGGTGTGAATGCGCTGGTGTCTCCTGAGATGGCTCTGTTGATGAAACGTCTTCACGCAGTACAAGCACTGGAACGGCTTCTCTCCGCTGTGAATGCGCTGGTGCCTCCTGAGCACACTCTGCTCTTTGAAGCTCTTCCCGCACTGCAAGCACTGGAACGGCTTCTCCCCCGTGTGAATGCGCTGGTGGTTTTTGAGATGACTCTGCCGGTTGAAGGTTTTGCCGCACTCCGAGCACTGGTACGGCTTCTCTCCGGTGTGAATGCGCTGGTGTATTTTGAGAGTGCTCTGCTGATTAAAGCTCTTCCCGCACATCGAGCACTCGTACGGCTTCTCTTCGGCGTGAATGTACTGGTGCCTGTTGAGGTGGCTCCGATTATTGAAACTCTTCTCACACAGCATGCACTGGTAGGGTTTCTCTCCGGTGTGAATGCGCTGGTGAGTTATGAGATGACTGTGATTGTTAAAGCTCTTCCCGCACTGTAAGCACTGATACGGCCTCTCTCCGGTGTGAATGCGCTGGTGAGTTTTCAGATTACTCTGATTGTTGAAAGTCTTCTCACAATATGAGCACTGGTAGGGCTTCTCTCCGGTGTGAATGCGCTGGTGTCTTTTAAGAGTGATCTGGGAGCTGAAGCTCTTCCCACAGTGCGAGCAGACGTTTTTATTGTTCTGCTTGTGTACGAGAGACGCGCCGACGCTGATGGTTCCGGAGGACGTCTGCTCAGTACCGGAGCTACCGGTGGGCATCGGATCCTCGTGTTCGGCCTCTGTGAAGTCCACGGCGGTATCCTGGCATCTCTCGATGTGATGGTGGAGGTGATTTTCGGTGGTGCAGGTGAAGGGACAGAACGGGCAGGAGAAATAGTCGTTCATTTCTGAAATAGAAGAAAAATAGATCTGTAACACCTACTGGTCTGAACCAGCGACCTTCTGATTACTAATCCAGTAGCTGAAGTGTTGAGCTCAATCTTCAATGGTCAGGACCACCACAGAGCAGGTATTATTTAGGTGCTGGATCATTCTCAGCACTGCAGTGACACTGACATGGTGCTGGTGTGTTAGTGTGTATTGTGCTGGTATGAGTGGATCTAAACACCTCACTGTCACTGCTGGACTGAGAATAGTCCACCAATCCTAAATATCCAGCCAACAGCGCCCCATGGCCAGCGTCCTGTGACCACTGATGAAGGTCTAGAAGATGACCGACTCAAACAGCAGCAATAGATGAGCGATCGTCTCTGACTTTACATCTACAAGGTGGACCGACCAGGTAGGAGTGTCTAATAGAGTGGACAGTGAGTGGACACGGTGTTTAAAACCTCCACTCATACCAGCACAACACACACTAACACACCAGCACCATGTCAGTGTCACTGCAGTGCTGAGAATCATCCACCGCCTAAATAATACCTGCTCTGTGGGGGTCCTGACCATTGAAGAAAGTATGTAGAGAAACAGATGGACTACAGTCAGTAATTGTAGAACTACAAAGTGCTTCTATATGGTGAGTGGAGCTGATAAAATGGACAGTGATCTCTGCCCTAATTTAGCCACCGCTGACCGAGGAGCTTCGCAACGGACGCACGCCCCCTCCGACACGTGCGCAGTACCGTCTGCATCTTTTCACCCGCACGGGGCGAGTTCCTGCGCGGATCAGCCAGCGGAGATCGTAACCGCACCAGTTATGGGTTAAAATTGAATTCCACACCGTCACAAAATCTATGGACCCACCCATCGCTGTAAACATACTATTGTACTATTATAGGCTTAACCCTAGATCACCCTTCAGCGTGAATGCGCTAGTGTGTGACCGAGAGAGGTGTCGATGATGATTACCGGAGGACGTGTGCTCGCTGCTGGAGCTCCTGGTGGGCGTCAGATCCTCATGTTCAGCCTCGGTGAAGTCCACCACCGTCTCGTATATGTCGTCGTGGCAGCTCTCGATGTGATGGTGCAGGTGGTTCTGGGTGGTGCAGGTGAAGGGACAGAAGGAGCAGGAGAAACCGTCGTTCATTTCTGAAATAGAAAAGAATTCATTCAGTCTGTCCACCAGACTTGATGACTGAAAACCTGGTGACCCCGCCCTGCTCCCTACTCGCTACCTGATCAGCTGCCTCAGTGGAGAGGGTTCTAATAACACACGGAGCTCATACTCAGACAGAGATTACGCCACCGCAGTTAGCTCACTAAGCTAACACAGCTAGCCTCAGGTGGCACAACCCGCTAGCACGCCAGCTGACGTCTCGCTCCGTGTACCGAAAACGCTCGAACCGTCCCCGACGCCCCAATATACAAATAAACCACACGTGTTATAATCACACCTTTATACAGATTACACATCAACCAGAATTTATTTACATGTGAAAGGAACTCCGTTGGTTGCTCCGCATTCGTCCGCCACGTTTGTAATTTTTTTGGTGAGAAAAGTTGTGCCGCACTGAATGCTGGGATTGCCAGCATACAATGTTCATCGTAAGACGCGTTATATAAATCTGACCTGACTTGAACTTATTCTGTACAATACCTGCACATCATAAAACTATTCTAATTCTAAACTGAAACGTTATGTGCCGGAATAATCATTGAAACATTCACATTAGCATATCCGAATATGTTTTTCTACCTCACCCATTATTTACTCAGTACCACGTACCAGGGATGGACGAGAGTTTTCCCGGTGGGCCGCTCTGTATGTGGCCCACCACAGTGTCCTCGCTGCATGTCCCCCAGGATAAACCGTAATCACAACCAGCGGTAAAAGGAGGTGCAGAAAAAGCCCGTGATAAAAAAACAGAAAAAGCTGCAAGCAGATGCAGAAAAGTGCAGGAAACTGGACAACCTGTGAGGCAGTGAGGAACTACAGCATATCCAGAGAGCAGAAAAGGAAAAGTTAGTGTTCAGAGCCTCTGCTTCGTTAGTAACGCCGTTTAAGAGGAGACTGTGGGCCCATCTCCAATGTCGCCTATGCCCTACTTAGGGTACTGCCTAACAGTACAAAACATTTCTTTTAACAGTCGCTGAATGATTAATAAGTAGTTTTATAAAACGGATAGTTCCGGTCCTAAAATCTGATTGGCTGAGCCGCGTTCGAAGCCGTTGTAAAATCCCCGATAAACTCACACCTATGACCACCTCACATCATTCCATATTAATACGCCACTGAAAAGAAAAAATTAATGTTATTTTCGCCCTCTTGTTGCCTAGCAACACTGTTAATCGAACTATTTTGCGTCGCGGAAGAACGCTTCATTGTAAGTTTATACACAATAAATACATTTATGAATTAAACATTGTTGTATTTATTATATTTTATGTTGACCGGCGTTTTATAAAAGCAATAAGCCACTCGAGACCGTGCGTTACTGTTACGATTTTAGCACGGGGAAAGACGTTTTAGGTACTCCGCTTCGCATCGTGCCAAAAACGTCATCCCCGTGCTAAAATCACAGTAACGCACGGCCTCTCGTGGCTTATTGCTTTATTCTAAGCTACTGTTGGATATCAGGGGCTTTAAACCAGCCGTTTTAAGGACGATTTTTGTAAAAGTTCTATGATATCATGTCCAACATAGTGCACTACATAGGGCGGTGGATATAATTTGAGACGGTACCATTAGTCTCTGCTCTTCAGAAAAAGTGAACACTATCTTGTCCTCTAATACAGAAAAGAAAACGCAGCTGTTCAGGACATGTTTAGAGTGATTAAGTGCATAGCGCACATGGTTCATTTCCCTTGTCAACATATAAAGTATGTATGTATTTTTGTACTCGCCGATACCGATACCTATTTAGAATGATGCAATCTGGAGCATTATGGGATAGTGTAGTTTTTAGTGTAAAATAGTGCAGTGGAACAGACATCATTGAGAAAGCTTCTGACATGCTAACGTTAACGTTCATTAATAATAAACGCACGTCATTAACGTTGTGCACATCATACATGCGATGCGATTCTGCTGATTGAAATATTTACTTTAAAAGGATAATACAGTCCGATCCCATCTGAGCCGATTCTATCAGCACATACTGTACATTCGTGGTTCACCTGGGTAAATCGTAAACGACTCTGAGTCGGCTCCCGCTCTGTGGTAATAACCAGTATAATTAAGCCTGAGCTTTATAATGTAAGCGAGTCACACAGAATGTTCTGTAGTAGTTGGTGTTTATTTACAACCGCATCATTCATTATAACAGTAAACACGGAGAGATGACTGAGAAACTTACGCTGTGCTTAAAATGAGTCGACTCCTGAATCACTTGTATCGACACTGTGAACAGAGTATTGAACACAAACACGTCCTATAACAGCGGTCGCTGCTTTTGTAACCGGTTATCTTCACTGTTAGCTCTATTTTTTTGTCAAACAGAACTAAATAACGTTAAACGTGCGTGTGAGCGTGCGGTCAGTGAGAATAATTCAATCTGTCTCCCGTGGGTGAAAAATGAATTGCTTTAGTTTTAGAAGTAAAAAAATCTCGTAATGTCGCACCCAAGGCACAAGGTATCGGATGTTTAGTATCGGAGCCTCGTTTGCGAGTACGAGTACGAGTTAATGAGCGCGGTATCGGGCTAATACCCGACACCAGTATCCGTACTCATGCATCTCTAATATAAAGTATTTATTTCTTTGCTCATCGGAGCAATGCACTAATTTGGAACAAACGTGAATCACGTGTGAATAAAAGTGCGAAAAAAGCACATTTACCTGTGTTAAAGGTTTAATGAAAGAAAGGTTTAATTTTATTTCTTGCGGTTTAATGAGACAGGATGGGGAAATCCAATAGAACCATTTAATAAATTGTAAATTTTGTGTGTGTGATAGATGGATAGAACTATTAATCCCAAAGGAAAGTGTTGGAAATATACAGGCGTTGGACAATGAAACTGAAACACCTGTCATTTTAGTGTGGTAGGTTTCATGGCTAAATTGGACCAGTCTGGTGGCCAATCTTCATTAATTGCACATTGCACCAGTAAGAGCAGAGTGTGAAGGTTCAATTAGCAGGGTAAGAGCACAGTTTTGCTCAAAATATTGCAATGCACACAACATTATGGGTGACATACCAGAGTTCAAAAGAGGACAAATTGTTGGTGCACGTCTTGCTGGCGCATCTGTGACCAAGACAGCAAGTCTTTGTGATGTATCAAGAGCCACGGTATCCAGGGCAATGTCAGCATACCACCAAGAAGGACAAACCACATCTAACAGGATTAACTGTGGACGTAAGAGGAAGCTGTCTGAAAGGGATGTTCGGGTGCTAACCCGGATTGTATCCAAAAAACATAAAACCACGGCTGCCCAAATCACGGCAGAATTAAATGTGCACCTCAACTCTCCTGTTTCCACCAGAACTGTCCGTCGGGAGCTCCACAGGGTCAATATACACGGCCGGGCTGCTATAGCCAAACCTTTGGTCACTCGTGCCAATGCCAAACGTCGGTTTCAATGGTGCAAGGAGCGCAAATCTTGGGCTGTGGACAATGTGAAACATGTATTGTTCTCTGATGAGTCCACCTTTACTGTTTTCCCCACATCCGGGAGAGTTACGGTGTGGAGAAGCCCCAAAGAAGCATACCACCCAGACTGTTGCATGCCCAGAGTGAAGCATGGGGGTGGATCAGTGATGGTTTGGGCTGCCATATCATGGCATTCCCTTGGCCCAATACTTGTGCTAGATGGGCGCGTCACTGCCAAGGACTACCGAACCATTCTGGAGGACCATGTGCATCCAATGGCGGTGCCGTGTATCAGGATGACAATGCACCAATACACACAGCAAGACTGGTGAAAGATTGGTTTGATGAACATGAAAGTGAAGCTGAACATCTCCCATGGCCTGCACAGTCACCAGATCTAAATATTATTGAGCCACTTTGGGGTGTTTTGGAGAAGCGAGTCAGGAAACGTTTTCCTCCACCAGCATCACGTAGTGACCTGGCCACTATCCTGCAAGAAGAATGGCTTAAAATCCCTCTGACCACTGTGCAGGACTTGTACAGTGTATCACAAAAGTGAGTACACCCCTCACATTTCTGCAGATATTTAAGTATATCTTTTCATGGGACAACACTGACAAAATGACACTTTGACACAATGAAAAGTAGTCTGTGTGCAGATTATATAACAGTGTAAATTTATTCTTCCCTCAAAATAACTCAATATACAGCCATTAATGTCTAAACCACCGGCAACAAAAGTGAGTACACCCCTAAGAGACTACATCCCTAAATGTCCAAATTAAGCACTGCTTGTCATTTTCCCTCCAAAATGTCATGTGATTTGTTAGTGTTACTAGGTCTCAGGTGTGCATAGGGAGCAGGTGTGTTCAATTTAGTAGTACAGCTCTCACACTCTCTCATACTGGTCACTGAAAGTTCCAACATGGCACCTCATGGCAAAGAACTCTCTGAGGATCTTAAAAGACGAATTGTTGTGCTACATGAAGATGGCCAAGGCTACAAGAAGATTGCCAACACCCTGAAACTGAGCTGCAGCACAGTGGCCAAGATCATCCAGCGTTTTAAAAGAGCAGGGTCCACTCAGAACAGACCTCGCGTTGGTCGTCCAAAGAAGCTGAGTGCACGTGCTCAGCGTCACATCCAACTGCTGTCTTTGAAAGATAGGCGCAGGAGTGCTGTCAGCATTGCTGCAGAGATTGAAAAGGTGGGGGGTCAGCCTGTCAGTGCTCAGACCATACGCCGCACACTACATCAAATTGGTCTGCATGGCTGTCACCCCAGAAGGAAGCCTCTTCTGAAGTCTCTACACAAGAAAGCCCGCAAACAGTTTGCTGAAGACATGTCAACAAAGGACATGGATTACTGGAACCATGTCCTATGGTCTGATGAGACCAAGATTAATTTGTTTGGTTCAGATGGTCTCAAGCATGTGTGGCGGCAATCAGGTGAGGAGTACAAAGATAAGTGTGTCATGCCTACAGTCAAGCATGGTGGTGGGAATGCCATGGTCTGGGGCTGCATGAGTGCAGCAGGTGTTGGGGAGTTACATTTCATTGAGGGACACATGAACTCCAATATGTACTGTGAAATACTGAGCAGAGCATGATCCCCTCCCTCCGGAAACTGGGTCGCAGGGCAGTGTTCCAGCATGATAATGACCCCAAACACACCTCTAAGACGACCACTGCTTTATTGAAGAGGCTGAGGGTAAAGGTGATGGACTGGCCAAGCATGTCTCCAGACCTAAACCCAATAGAACATCTTTGGGGCATCCTCAAGCGGAAGGTGGAGGAGCGCAAAGTCTTGAATATCCGCCAGCTCCGTGATGTCGTCATGGAGGAGTGGAAAAGCATTCCAGTGGCAACCTGTGAAGCTCTGGTAAACTCCATGCCCAGGAGAGTTAAGGCAGTTCTGGGAAATAATGGTGGCCACACAAAATATTGACACTTCAGGAACTTTCACTAAGGGGTGTACTCACTTTTGTTGCCGGTGGTTTAGACATTAATGGCTGTGTGTTGAGTTATTTTGAGGGAAGAATTAATTTACACTGTTATATAAGCTGCACACAGACTACTTTTCATTGTGTCAAAGTGTCATTTTGTCAGTGTTGTCCCATGAAAAGATATACTTAAATATCTGCAGAAATGTGAGGGGTGTACTCACTTTTGTGATACACTGTATATGTCATCTCCAAGACGAATTGACGCTGTATTGGCCGCAAAAGGAGGTCCTACACCATACTAATAAATTATTGTGGTCTAAAACCAGGTGTTTCAGTTTCATTGTCCATCCCCGTATATATTTGTTTGTAGTTATTTTTTGTTATTATTTTAATTTTTATTATAGTGAGTTATTAACTTAAGTGGTAAGATAGATGAAAACTATTAATATCAATCATCTAACATTTGATTAGGGGGTGATATGTGTGACGCGATGTGCTTGTAGTGGGCTGGTGAAGAAAAAAGTCCAGGGCTGAATTTTGTTCCCAGTCCAGCCCTGCCATGTACTGACCAACACTGTCTCTAGTCTCGTCTTCCTTAAATACTCTTTAGATTATGAACGTCTTCTAGTATTTATTGTAGTGTTGTTTATCTGCACTGTCTTGCACTTTTTGTTCTACGTTGCACCCTGGTCCTGGAGGAACGTTGTTTCCTCTCGATATGTCCTCGTGTATAGCTGAAATGACAATCAAACCTCTCCTGACTCTTGACTGTTCTTTACAAACCAAAAAGCGGGGGCGTTTGGAAACACAGTGGGAGGTGAAGATGAAGTGGATTCGCTGGATTCACATGTAAACATGTGCAAAAAAGTCTGACTCAAATGAAGATGTTTTACCGAGTTCGTCTTCATATTCATCCTCATCCTCATCTTCAGCTTCTTCCTTCTTCACAGGTGTCATCCGGAACCCTCCGTGCTGTCGGTCCACTGGGAACAGGTCTTCGTCGGAGGAGTCGTGTTCCACTGGGATTGAGGTTCCTTCACCTGAAATCCCATCAATATGTGAAAAAGAAACTCAGCAACTGAAGGAAATGTAGGACTGTGTGATTAGGTCCAGTACAGTACAGGTTCTAATCCATTATCCACTAACCACAATGTACTGCACCACCGTCTGGTGGAAAAGTGGCATCGTGCTCCATGTTTACTTACAGAGGTAACTTTCATCTTCAGCTTCCTGCTTTATTGTGATCTTCTTCTGGAATCGTTCATGTTGTAGATCCACAGGGGAGGTGTGTCCATCTTCTGCTGCCTGCATTGTTGAAGATCTAATAGACAGACAGACAGATAGATAGATGGGTTACTCTTTTAGACTGTTTTAACTGGCTGTTATGCTTGTTTTGGTTCTTCTTGTTTACCCACGTTTCTTGGCTAGATGAATTTATAGCAGTTAGGGCTGCCACTAACGACTATTCTTCTATCGATTGATCTATAAACTATTTTATCGATTAGTCAATTAATCTAAATGATTAATTTTCCTCCAAAATGAATTTTGAATCTCATTGAATCTTCTTTTATTTGAACACTAAACTGTGCAGCATAATAATCTAACACAGAACTGAATGTAAACAGGGTTTATGTTCATATTAAACAGAGTGCAGCTCGTGTTCATGCTGTTCTGTACACAAAGCAAAGTGCTTCAACTTATAGCAGAGATAAAATAGTTAGATGTAGCCGCGTCTCATTACAGAACGAGCCCAGATTCTAACCTCCACATTCACTCAACACTTACTTCACATTCTAAACCATGTAAACACAGTGGTGAGAGCTCCGGAGACCTTTGGATGATTTGGGTCGTGGAGAACTTTGATCTTCTCTTTGAAAGCTCTACAATCGTCCTCTGACGGCTGCAGACGGCGTTTTTTAAGACAACCGCCGACCAGTGACCGGAGCAGATACGACTGAGGTCCTGCACACGGCGAGTCGTGCTGAGGGAATCATACGAACGCTTATATGAACGGAGACGTCGTAGAAATGAAAAAGGATCGTTTATAATCACACTTAAAATATTGACGTCATCGACTAGGTCGACCAATCGCGGCAGCCCTAATAGCAGCGACATGAGCCGATGTTGAGGCCCGACAGCCAGCGGTTCAGCAGCTTCTGTACTAAATAGGTCAGATTGGTTGTTTTGTCGTTTCTGTTGAATAAAAACTGGGTGGGTACGTTCTCCGTCCTACAAGATTGCATTTACCCCTAGAGCCACTTCAGGGTCGTGACAATGCTGTGAGTCAAAATATTGATCGAAACTATTGTGGAGCCAAGCAGCATCTAGCAGAAAAGACTTCCAAAAGCACTTAGAGCATCTTGGTGTAATGAGTCTGTGGAAAACAACAGGACCACCACAGAGCAGGTATTATTTAGGTGGTGGATCATTCTCAGCACTGCAGTGACACTGACATGGTGGTGGTGTGTTAGTGTGTGTTGTGCTGGTATGAGTAGATCAGAAACAGCAGTGCTGCTGGAGTTTTTAAACACCGTGTCCACTCACTGTCCACTCTATTAGACACTCCTACCTAGTCGGTCCACCTTGTAGATGTAAAGTCAGAGACGATCGCTCATCTATTGCTGCTGTTTGAGTCGGTCATCTTCTAGACCTTCATCAGTGGTCACAGGACGCTGCCCACGGGGCGCTGTCGGCTGGATATTTTTGGTTGGTGGACGATTCTCAGTCCAGCGGTGACAGTGAGGTGTTTAGATCCACTCGTACCAGCACAACACACACTAACACACCAGCACCATGTCAGAGTCACTGCAGTACTGAGAATGATCCACCACCTAAATAATACCTGCTCTGTGGTGATCCTGACCATTGAAGAACAGCAACAGATGGACTACAGTCAGTAATTGTAGTAAGTGGAGCTGATAGAATGGACAGTGAGTGTAGAAACAAGGAGGTGGTCATAATGTTATGCCTGATCGGTGTAAATACTCTCTATTTTAAATCTGTAGTGTTTTTAGGATGAACCCAATGCACGTAATTCTCGTTTTTCTATAATTCACTGTAGTTTCTATAAAACTGTTCGCTTTAATTATGAAGAAACTCCGAATCAGTTCTGATCGATTGATTCATCTGGATCAGTTCAAATGAATCGGTTCATCAGCGCTGAATCATGAGTGGTGCTAACGGTTAGCGGAGCCGCTAGCAGTTTGTGTATTTAACTGAGAATGGAGTTAAAGCTCCTCAAATCCTCACGGCGCTCTTTTATTACGAACTCTAGTTTCATTATCAGTTAGAATGCAGCTAATAATCCAAGTGTGGCGAATAAATAAATAAATATTTGACTTACAGATGATTCACTAGTACAAACACATCAGCTGCTGCGGCTTCTTTTTTCTACTTGCTTGAATTGAGCTGGTTGAGCTTCGACGCTCAGGTTCATTAGCGCCTCCTGCAGGACTGCAGCGTTAGTGCAGATATCTACAGTACAATACGTTCATTCATTAGCGAGATGTAGCAGGAACCTCCTCACACACAACGGAGAGATGGAGACACAACTCTGTATTGTAGAGCTGATAAAGGTTTGATAAACTAATCCCTCACCCATGTGCTTATATCAGCTAGTGTTGAGTGGAGGTTCTTGATGCGGCGCCGTCTGAGGGATGGAAGATCACGAGCGTTCAGATTAAGCTCTCACCCTCGACCTTTACACACTGAAATTCCTCCTGATTCATTGAATGGTTTAATTATATTCTGCACTGTAGAGGGAGAACATGCAAATCCCTTCCAATCTTTCTTTGAGGTTCATTGTTTTTAAACACTTCAATCATTTTCTAACACATTTGTGGACAAACTGGATCCTCTGATCATCTTTACTCATCAGAGACTCTCAGCCTTTCCTGGATGCTGCTTTTGTACCAAACCATGATCACAATCACCTGTTCACATCATCACATCATTATTTAGTGTTTTCACCTCATTACCCCCGTCCCAACTTTTTTTTGGAATGTGTTGCAGGTCTGAAATGCAGGAATGGATGTTTATTAATAAATGAAATGAAGTCGAGCAGATAAAACATGAAATATCTCAGGTCCATTCTGTCTGACATCAAATAAAAGTCAAAGTAAACGTTTTATTATTATTTTATTAGCATTTTCCATACTGTCCCAACTTTTTCTGATTTGGGGTTGTATATTCATCCCCCTTACATTATCATTACCATATCTGAGATTGCTAATGGTCTTTTTCACCAATCTTGAATTGACCGGCAAATTCTTGTAGCACCTCTCTCATAACTTGTTCTCCAAGGATGTTAAAGAGAAATGTTTTTTTTTTTTTTACCAGGATCTATGCCACACCAGGGCATCGTACGGCACGCGGGCCACATCCGGCACTTTGGCTGTCCCCAACCGGCCCAAATGAGGTCGATGGCAATTAAAAACCACTCACTCACTTTCTTAACCGCTTATCCAATCAGGGTCGCGGGGTGCTGGAGCCTATCCCAGCTTTTCAATGGGCGCAAGGAACACAGTAACACCCTGGACGGGGCGCCAGTCTATCGCAGGGCAGACACACCCACACACACATGTTCATCTATAGGGCAATTCAGTGTCTCCAAATAACCTGACTGCATATTTTTTTTTTGGACTGTGGGAGGAAACCGGAGCTCCCGGAGGAAACCCACACAGACACAAGGAGAACATGCAAACTCTGATAGACTGGGGATCGAACCCAGGACCTTCTTGCTGTGAGGCGACAGTGCTACCCGCCACGCCACCGTGCCGCCCTAATTAAAAACCAGACGTAATTAAATGTACATCGAACATTTTGAAGGGAGCGCTATTTCTTTACATTCACGTACGTTTCAATTTACGTGTGTGTGAGTGTATTCAGCTTCACCGTAATGTCTTGGCGAACAGAACTGAGTGTGATAATGATTGATAGAGAGACTTTTGAGTATTTATTTACTGAAGTGAGATGTAAAGTTGATTATAGATTACAGTTTTAATCATTTAAATCAACACAGAGACAAATACAAGAACCTGAACGATGCAGAGCGTCACATCTGAAGCTTTCCTCGCTAAACTGCAAAAGCATCCAGAACTGGAGCGGTCAATCAAGTTCACCCTGTAGGTTCGGCCGTCCACAACAGTCCCGGGTTCTTCTGCGGCCCCTTGGAAAATGTAGTTGCCCACCTCTGATCTGCGCTGATGTGTGATTGGTGTGTCATTTCTATCTGGCACTTTATTTAATTAATGTACAGTGTATCACAAAAGTGAGTACACCCCTCACATTTCTGCAGATATTTAAGTATATCTTTTCATGGGACAACACTGACAAAATGACACTTTGACACAATGAAAAGTAGTCTGTGTGCAGCTTATATAACAGTGTAAATTTATTCTTCCCTCAAAATAACTCAATATACAGCCATTAATGTCTAAACCACCAGCAACAAAAGTGAGTACACCCCTTAGTGAAAGTTCCTGAAGTGTCAATATTTTGTGTGGCCACCATTATTTCCCAGAACTGCCTTAACTCTCCTGGGCATGGAGTTTACCAGAGCTTCACAGGTTGCCACTGGAATGCTTTTCCACTGCTCCATGATGACATCACGGAGCTGGCGGATATTCGAGACTTTGCGCTCCTCCACCTTCCGCTTGAGGATGCCCCAAAGATGTTCTATTGGGTTTAGGTCTGGAGACATGCTTGGCCAGTCCATCACCTTTACCCTCAGCCTCTTCAATAAAGCAGTGGTCGTCTTAGAGGTGTGTTTGGGGTCATTATCATGCTGAAACACTGCCCTGCAACCCAGTTTCCGGAGGGAGGGGATCATGCTCTGCTTCAGTATTTCACAGTACATATTGGAGTTCATGTGTCCCTCAATGAAATGTAACTCCCCAACACCTGCTGCACTCATGCAGCCCCAGACCATGGCATTTCCACCACCATGCTTGACTGTAGGCATGACACACTTATCTTTGTACTCCTCACCTGATTGCCGCCACACATGCTTGAGACCATCTGAACCAAACAAATTAATCTTGGTCTCATCAGACCATAGGACATGGTTCCAGTAATCCATGTCCTTTGTTGACATGTCTTCAGCAAACTGTTTGCGGGCTTTCTTGTGTAGAGACTTCAGAAGAGGCTTCCTTCTGGGGTGACAGCCATGCAGACCAATTTGATGTAGTGTGCGGCGTATGGTCTGAGCACTGACAGGCTGACCCCCCACCTTTTCAATCTCTGCAGCAATGCTGACAGCACTCCTGCGCCTATCTTTCAAAGACAGCAGTTGGTTGTGACGCTGAGCATGTGCACTCAGCTTCTTTGGACGACCAACGCGAGGTCTGTTCTGAGTGGACCCTGCTCTTTTAAAACGCTGGATGATCTTGGCCACTGTGCTGCAGCTCAGTTTCAGGGTGTTGGCAATCTTCTTGTAGCCTTGGCCATCTTCATGTAGCGCAACAATTCGTCTTTTAAGATCCTCAGAGAGTTCTTTGCCATGAGGTGCCATGTTGGAACTTTCAGTGACCAGTATGAGAGAGTGTGAGAGCTGTACTACTAAATTGAACACACCTGCTCCCTATGCACACCTGAGACCTAGTAACACTAACAAATCACATGACATTTTGGAGGGAAAATGACAAGCAGTGCTCAATTTGGACATTTAGGGGTGTAGTCTCTTAGGGGTGTACTCACTTTTGTTGCCGGTGGTTTAGACATTAATGGCTGTATATTGAGTTATTTTGAGGGAAGAATAAATTTACACTGTTATATAAGCTGCACACAGACTACTTTTCATTGTGTCAAAGTGTAATTTTGTCAGTGTTGTCCCATGAAAAGATATACTTAAATATCTGCAGAAATGTGAGGGGTGTACTCACTTTTGTGATACACTGTACCTACGTCATTTACGGCGAAATCAAGACAGGTTTGCATTTGCACTTTGTTTTGTTAGCTGACTTATTAACAAAACAATCTTACTTGAAAGAAACTGCAACTTTTGAAGCTTACTGGCTTTTTGCTTCTCTAAAAACTCACCTGCGCAACAGCTTGTAGTGATACTAAAATGATAAAATACAACAAGATTAAATAATCGTTTATTGAAGATAAAAATAATGTTTTTATTTGCTACCATTACAATCATGTTAATGCATTTTAAACCTGCAACATTTACTAATGGATATTTAATGCAGAAAACAATAAGAAATAACACACAATACAATAAAACATGCAAAGAATCACACATTACTTAAATAAAAATACCTTTAGATTAGAGATGAACTGTAAAGATACTTTAAAGGTGAAGAGGAAGGGACCTTGAACATGTAGAATTGTAAAAGGGCGGCTATTAAGTTAAGTTTACCGATGATCCAACTTTACAGAATCCAGGACAGACAGACCAAAAAACCCCTATTGAGCAAGCAGAGGGTGACAGTTGCAAGTAAAACTCCCTTAAAATTAAAAAAGGAACCAGAAGTGTAGACGGTGAACAAGACAGGGGAAAGTACAGTCCCCTGAGGTACACCAGTGCCTTAAGCCTGACTTACTGTGATCTCTCTGTGAGGTAGTCAGCTTTGACATCTTGGCTCTCAATGTTGATTGTTGATGGATTCACTAAGCTCAATATTACTAAATTATTGGTAATTATTTAAATACATCAGAGAAGTGATCAGGGTAATTTTTACATGTTACATGGTAAACGTTCCACTTTGAACCTATATTTTGTCACAATGGAACAACTGAGCCTCTCCAGTACCTCTGTGTGTGTAGTACTTCTACTTGTTTTCTTGTTTGTGCACTCTGGTATTTTATCATTTAGCATGGCTCCTTTATTTACCCCAAAATACAACCCCAAATCAGAAAGAGTTGGGACAGAGTTCTTACAGACTTTCTTTCATTGACTTTTATTTGATGTCAGACAGGATGGACCTGAGATGTTTCATCTTTTATCTGCTCAACTTCATTTCATTTATTAATAAACATCCATTCCTGCATTTCAGGCCTGCAACACATTCCAAAAAAGTTGGGACGGGGATAATTTAGAGCTAGTAATGAGGTGAAACACTAAATAATGATGTGATGTGAACAGGTGATTGTGATCATGGTTTGGTACAAAAGCAGCATCCAGGAAAGGCTGAGAGTCTCTGATGACTAAAGATGATCAGAGGATCCAGTTTGTCCACAAATGTGTGAGAAAATGATTGAAATGTTTAAAAACAATGAACCTCAAAGAAAGATTGGAAGGGATTTGCATGTTCTCCCTCTACAGTGCAGAATATCATTAAACCATTCAAGGAATCAGGAGGAATTTCAGTGTGTAAAGCTTAATCTGAACGCTCGTGATCTTCCATCCCTCAGACGGCGCCGCATCAAGAACCTCCACTCAACACGCTCCATTAAGAGCCAAGATGTCCAAGCTGACTACCTTACAGAGAGATCACAGTAAGAGGCACTGGTACACCTCAGGGAACTGTACTTTCCCCTATCTTGTTCACCATCTGCACTTCTGACATCGACTCCGATTCGTGCCACGTGCAGGAGTTCTCAGACGACACTGCAATTGTGAGGTGTGTTGGCGGGTGGACAGGAGGAGGAGTACTGGAGCCTGGTGGGTGGCATGGTGCAGGTCAAGCCATCTAGGATGAAGGAGATAGTGGTGGACCTCCAGAGGCCCAAGCCTCACCCATGACTCAAATCTCAATTCAGGGGGTTGACGGGAAAGTGGACAGACCTTACATCTACTTGAGGATGCTGCTGAAGCTACAATGGTCAGACAATTCTTGAGGAGACCTCATTGTTCTACTGGTCCATCATCTCCAGTGTCTTGCTGGTGATGGTCTCCTGACAAGGTGACACCACTAAGGTTTTACCAGAATCTTGTAACCCAAGCCAAAGAGGTTCTTTACTTTTAGGGGGTGGGTGAAGGTCGTACAGCGCCTTACATTTACCTTTAGTGTGTGTTTAGAACCTTCAGTTCATGATCAAAACACTCCTGGTCCAACTAAACCTTCCACTAGCACCAGACGGCCCCACTTCTGTAAATCAAGTTAATTAACGTTAAAACAACAAGCTAACACTGATAGCTACGAAGATCCAAACACATCTAGAGCGGAAGAGGCTAACTGGAAGTCTTCATGGATGCGGTTGCTCTCAGGTGTGACTGCGCTGGTGCCTTTTTAAAGTACTCGGATCGGTAAAACTCTTCCCGCACCGCGAGCAGAAATAGGGTTTCTCTCCGGTGTGAATGCGCTGATGTCTTTTGAGACTGCTCTGTCGATTGAACCTCTGCCCGCACTGCGCGCACTCGTAGGGCTTCTCTCCGGTGTGAATGCGCTGGTGGTTTTTAAGATCGCTCTGCTGATGAAAGCTTTTCCCACACTGCGAGCAGAAGTAGGGTTTCTCTTTAGTGTAGATGCGCTGGTGTCTCTTGAGGAGACTCTGCCGGTTGAAGCTTTTTCCGCAGTCCGAGCACTGGTACGGCTTCTCTCCGGTGTGAATGCGCTGGTGTCGTTTAAGATGACTCTGTTGATGAAAACTCTTCCCACAGTCCGAGCAGTGGTAGGGTTTCTCGCCGGTGTGAATGCTCTGGTGTCTTTTGAGATGACATAGTCGATTAAAGCTCTTCCCACACTGTGAGCACTGGAACAGTTTCTCCCCGGTGTGAATGCGCTCGTGTATTTTGAGAGCGCCCAGCTGATTAAAACTCTTTCCACATAGTGAACACTGATAGGGTTTCTCTTCAGCGTGAATGTGCTGGTGTCGTTTAAGGTGACTCTGATTATTAAAACTCTTTCCACACTGTAAGCACTGATAGGGTTTCTCTCCGGTGTGAATGCGCTGGTGTACTTTGAGATGGCTCTGATTGTTAAAACTCTTCCCGCACTGCGAGCACTGAAACAGTTTGTCTCCGCTATGAATGCGCTGGTGTACTTTGAGAGTGCACTGGGAGCTGAAGCTCTTCTCACACTGCGAGCACTGATATGGTTTCTCTCCGGTGTGAATGCGCTGGTGTATTTTGAGATGACTCAGTCGATTAAAGCTCTTCCCACACTGCGAGCACTGATACGGTTTCTCTCCGGTGTGAATGCGCTGGTGTCTTCTGAGGGCGTTTCGGAAACTGAAGCACTTCCCGCATTCCGAGCAGATGTTTCCTCCTTTCTGCTTTCGTACGAGAGAGGCGTTAATACCGAGAGGACCAGAGGACGTTTGCTCGCAGCTGGAGCTCCTGGTGGGCGTCAGATCCTCATGTTCAGCCTCGGTGAAGTCCACCACCGTCTCGTATATGTCGTCGTGGCAGCTCTCGATGTGATGGTGCAGGTGGTTCTGGGTGGTGCAGGTGAAGGGACAGAAGGAGCAGGAGAAACCGTCGTTCATTTCTGAAATAGAAAAGAATTCATACATTTATAACGTTATAAATAATAAAACCTGTTAATAAACCGTCCGTGCAATCCTATATCCTAGCAGATGTGCTCTACAACCTGGATGTCGGGGGTCTGGGCAGTCTGGTGCTCTGCGCCTGATCTCTGACCTCTAGGACCAAAGCTGCCCACCCCGACTATAGACAAAGATCTTGGTTGTTCTTGGTGATAGAAACGTGTGATGATCAGGGATGTTGGTTTGCTGTCGTTCTGCCTCTCTTATCCGATCACTCAGGTTTGATGCCGGTGGGGGAGGTGGGCGCTGATGTCCTGTGAAAGCCTTCATGACCTTGTTACCTGCTCGCTCTGCCTTCTGTCTTCCCGCAGTCGGGGCGGTGATAGGGTTTCTCTCCGGTGTGAATGCGCTGGTGTCTTTTAAGATCGTATTGCTGAATGAAACTCTTCCCACACTCTGAGCACTGATACGGTTTCTCTCCGGTGTGAATGCGCTGGTGGATTTTGAGATGACTATGTTGATTGAAACTCTTCCCACAGTCTGAACCTTGTTACCTGCTCGCTCTCCCGTTTAGTTCTGCTGTAATAATTAGTGGGCGGAGTCTAAAGCTGCTCTCTGTAAAACTGATATTTTACTCTTAATGATTCACATTGTAACGACATCTTCTGTTGTTTTACACCGAGGTGGTTCTGACATGAACCTGTTCACCCTCTCCAGGTTAAAGACGGCAAGTTGAGATTGTCGTGCCAACAATGCTGCTCCTACTAGATGTGACGGATCCCTGGCGTGTTTGCACCAAAAATTTCCAGAACTTACAACAGACTTTATCACAGACTGGACTGAATAACAAAGAACTCTATTATTTTATTGCTAGTTATAACTTTCAGTTTCATTTAATTCTGTGTTTGTATGATTTGTGTAAATCCTATTTATTTAAAGTTTCCTCCAGGCCACCCGAGGAGGACGGGGGTCCCTGCTGAGTCTGGTTCCTCTGTATTAGGGAAGTTGTAGTCTAGTGGTTAAGGTACTGGACTTGTAATCAAAAGGTTGCCGGTTCAAACCCCACCCTCCCTTAACCCTCAATGGCTTAGACTGTATAAAATGTAAGTCGCTTTGGATAAAGGCGTCTGCTAAATGCTGAAAATGTAAAAATGTAAATGTATTATTAAGGCAGTTTTTCCTGCCACTCTCGCCCTCGGCTTGCTCAACAGGAGGTTTTTGGTCTGTTGGTCCTGGATTCTGTAAAGTTGCTTTGAGACGATATCTATTGTAAAAAGCGCTATCCTAGGTAAAAATCCTAAGAGATCCAGGTTGATTAAGGCGAATAAACGTCACATTAGGGCTGTCGCGCTAACCGCAATTTTGAAATACCGCGGTATAGACCAGCATTACGTTTTTTTGTTGTTGCATGGTCCATCTTGTTTTATGCTTACATTCGGGTGTAATAAATGTTAAATAAGTTCATAATGAAAATGAGCTAAGAGTGTCATTTTCCCGCCAACTGTTCGCATCCGTTGCTGCTGAGTGTCAGAGTTTGTGTTTTAAAATGGAAACAATGGCAACATTAATTATTGGCAAGTTTATTAATGATTAAATTGAGTTCACACTCAATAAAATACTTGTAATTTAGACTATATTCAAACAGCCTCGGCGTACTAAAACACTTAATGACTTAACGGTTAATATGGTATTGCAGCCTGCAAATATTCTCTTGCTGGCTTGCTGGAATGATTTAAATGTATTTTTTCGTTGAATAAAAATGTATTGATATGAATAAATAACTTGAAATGTAGTTTATATTGTTATGTTAATTATAGCTACTAAATAGATGATTAATAGTCACGCGACAACCAGGCTAGATTTGCTCTGCTCTGTAAAGTCACATGCAGGTACAGTACACGTGTGTATTAGTGCAGCGAGCACCATCAGAGAGACTGTTAGTGCCGTCGGGGACATCGCTACCCCACTCAGATCCTCTCTCAAACCACATCAGGTGAACATGTTGGTTCTTCTAGCGCGCATGATAACGCAGGTTTAAGGTCTTACAGACTTTATTCTTTATTCTATTTTTTATTTATCATATATTGATGAGATGAGCATTTAAAATATTTAGCCTAAACACTTTTTTTTTTTCGTTTTACAGTGTATCCGCTTGTTAAGTCGTGACGTGTCGACCTTATGAAACGTCACATCCGGGTCCAAGTTGGCTGAGACCCCTTGTATTTTCAATATACCACAGTGCTGTGTCCCAGTCGGAAAAAAACTACCCAACTGTCTTTCTACCGCTTTTCTTGCAATTAGATATCATGAAGTAATATTTTTGTTCATAATTTAATGTAAACTGTCAAATTGTATATTCATTACACGTGTTTCAAGCTGTTTTTAATTTACATGTAATATGTTCATATAATTTACATGTGATATCCTGGATTTTTGATTTTTATAAGCTATAAGCTATACTGATTAAAAGTAAAACCAAAGAGTCAGAAATGTCAGTTTTCATGTAATGAATTAAAAATATGACCGCTTACCTCTTGATGAGTTGACATGAAATTAAATAATGACATGAACTAGTGTACTGCACATCTTGTCTATATATATATATATATATATATATATATATATATATATAAAATACCTTTTCTCGTCCAGATCGCTATTGAGAAGGACTAGAAGTTTATGACTCGTGTTTGTAAACCCAATTTCCAATGACAGCGACACAGAGTTCCATAAGTTTTCCCACAAACATTATTTATTTTAACTTTCTTCTTAAATTGGCTTATCCATTAATCCAAGTTTCTTATAAAAACAAAATAAAAACTCAATATGTTCGCAATTGGCGTATAACAAACAAAACTACGGTAAAAAATCTATTGCTCCGCGTCCTCTTTCTTTCCGTATATTTTATATATATTTTCCGTATATAGAGCCAATACAATTCTGCCCTCTTAAGGGCTAACCAAAGAGGACTAATGAATAACAGCATACATTGATTACCAGGAAAAATTATCAATAGTTAAAATACCAAGTCTCCACTTATAAATAAGTATTATTTAACCAAACAGGAACTATTTATGACAATAAACATAGAAAATTACAATTAGTGCAATATTGCTTTTACAATATATATAAAAAGGTTCAGAGGTTCAGCCTTATCTTATCTTATCATATCATAGTTGTTTGCGTTTGGACCCGGAAATGGTCCGAACGTCACGTGTGACGTCAGACTTAACAAGCCCATATCTAGCCTAGGCTAGAAGCTAAATTTAAACCTTTTTTTAATAGAGAAAAGACGCGCATTCTTATTGTGAGTCCCTGCTCTGTTCTGTATTTAACAATAAACACGCATTTGATTTGTCCTAAAGCCGTCTCATCTTTGTCATTATGAAACAATAATATACCGAATCATAGCCTAACAATAAAGCTTGTTTATATAGCTCTAAAATCCAGATCAATTAAGTAATTAAAAAAAATATATATATATATATATACACAGTGTATCACAAAAGTGAGTACACCCCTCACATTTCTGCAGATATTTAAGTATATCTTTTCATGGGACAACACTAACAAAATGACACTTTGACACAATGAAAAGTAGTCTGTGTGCAGCTTATATAACAGTGTACATTTATTCTTCCCTCAAAATAACTCAATATACAGCCATTAATGTCTAAACCACCGGCAACAAAAGTGAGTACACCCCTAAGAGACTACACCCCTAAATGTCCAAATTGAGCACTGCTTGTCATTTTCCCTCCAAAATGTCATGTGACCTAGTGTTACTAGGTCTCAGGTGTGCATAGGGAGCAGGTGTGTTCAATTTAGTAGTACAGCTCTCACACTCTCTCATACTGGTCACTGAAAGTTCCAACATGGCACCTCATGGCAAAGAACTCTCTGAGGATCTTAAAAGACAAATTGTTGCGCTACATGAAGATGGCCAAGGCTACAAGAAGATTGCCAACACCCTGAAACTGAGCTGCAGCAAAGTGGCCAAGATCATCCAGCGTTTTAAAAGAGCAGGGTCCACTCAGAACAGACCTCGCGTTGGTCGTCCAAAGAAGCTGAGTGCACGTGCTCAGCGTCACATCCAACTGCTGTCTTTGAAAGATAGGCGCAGGAGTGCTGTCAGCATTGCTGCAGAGATTGAAAAGGTGGGGGGTCAGCCTGTCAGTGCTCAGACCATACGCCGCACACTACATCAAATTGGTCTGCATGGCTGTCACCCCAGAAGGAAGCCTCTTCTGAAGTCTCTACACAAGAAAGCCCGCAAACAGTTTGCTGAAGACATGTCAACAAAGGACATGGATTACTGGAACCATGTCCTATGGTCTGATGAGACCAAGATTAATTTGTTTGGTTCAGATGGTCTCAAGCATGTGTGGCAGCAATCAGGTGAGGAGTACAAAGATAAGTGTGTCATGCCTACAGTCAAGCATGGTGGTGGGAATGCCATGGTCTGGGGCTGCATGAGTGCAGCAGGTGTTGGGGAGTTACATTTCATTGAGGGACGCATGAACTCCAATATGTACTGTGAAATACTGAAGCAGAGCATGATCCCCTCCCTCTGGAAACTGGGTCGCAGGGCAGTGTTCCAGCATGATAATGACCCCAAACACACCTCTAAGACGACCACTGCTTTATTGAAGAGGCTGAGGGTAAAGGTGATGGACTGGCCAAGCATGTCTCCAGACCTAAACCCAATAGAACATCTTTGGGGCATCCTCAAGCGGAAGGTGGAGGAGCGCAAAGTCTCGAATATCCGCCAGCTCCGTGACGTCGTCATGGAGGAGTGGAAAAGCATTCCAGTGGCAACCTGTGAAGCTCTGGTAAACTCCATGCCCAGGAGAGTTAAGGCAGTTCTGGGAAATAATGGTGGCCACACAAAATATTGACACTTCAGGAACTTTCACTAAGGGGTGTACTCACTTTTGTTGCCGGTGGTTTAGACATTAATGGCTGTATATTGAGTTATTTTGAGGGAAGAATAAATTTACACTGTTATATAAGCTGCACACAGACTACTTTTCATTGTGTCAAAGTGTCATTTTGTCAGTGTTGTCCCATGAAAAGATATACTTAAATATCTGCAGAAATGTGAGGGGTGTACTCACTTTTGTGATACACTGTATATGGCGATAATATCGCATACCGCGGTGTTGAGCCGTGCTAAATACCGAAAGGGGAAATTCTTTCACCGCGACAGCCCTACGTCACATTGCAGCCAGCACTCATCTGAAGGTAAACATTTACGTGACCACAAAAAGTGATTCAGAGAATTTGGATCACACTGGCTCGGCTTGCTTTTATTTCAACTCTGGATTTAACCAGGAGCTACTGCAGTGCGACAGGTTCTTCCCACAAGCCACCAGACTCCGTAAACACCACACAAACACACCTCAATAAGCTGAACTGGACCAAACACTACACACACACAGATACACCCCCCCCCCCCCCCCCCCCACACACACACACACTGAAATTTGCTGCTAATGGGGTTATGTTTACATCTTTCACAATACTCTATTACACACTGTCTTCATAGACAAGGGACAGTGGGAGCCTAGTGAGCGGGGCTTTGGGATATCAACTGAAAGGTTGAGAGTTCGAACCCTAGCTCTGCCATGCAGCCACTGTTGGGCCCTTAAGCCTCTCTGCTCCCGGGGCGCCATACGATGGCTACACGTATATATGACAAATAAAGGCTTGTTATATTTTGGTACTCTACTCATTCACACATCCAGTATAGCTCTGTGTACTGGTCTGCTTTTGTCTTGCACACGTTTGTGCAGTATTAGTTAATTCTGTGTTTGCTGTAGGCACCACCTGAAGGTCCTG